>NC_073256.2:9709469-10012500 GCF_029289425.2 Pan paniscus
CATCTGTAGAAAGATGGAAATATCTACACAGTCATCTGAAGAAACATGGAAATATCTACACCACCATGTGTATAAACATGGAAATATCTTCAATACCATCTGTATACACATGGAAATATCTACACAGACAACTCTATAAGTATGGAAATATCTACACCGCCATCTGTATAAACATGGAAATATCTACACTGCCATCTGTAGAAAGATGGAAATATCTACACCGCTATCTCTATAAATATGGAAATATCTACACCGCCATCTCTATAAACATGAAAATATCTACACTGCCATCTCCATAAAGATGGAAGTATCTACTCCGCCATGTGTATAAACACGGAAATATCTACACCACCATCTGTGAATACATGGAAATATCTACACCGCTATCTGTATAAACATGGAAATATCTATACCGCCATCTGCATGTCCATGGAAATATCTACGCTGCCATTTGTATAAACATGGAAATATCTACTTGGCCATCTGTGTATAGATGGAAATATCAACAGCGCCATCTCTAAAAACATGGAAATATCTACACCGCTATCTCTATAAACATGGAAATATCTGCACAGCCCTCTGAAAAACATGGAAATACCTCTATAGTCATCTGTATAAACATGGAAATATCTACAATGCCATCTGTATACACATGGAAATATCTACACAGTCATCTGTATAAACATGTAAATATCTACACTGCTATCTCTATAAACATGGAAATATCTACACCGCCATCTCTATAAACATGAAAATATCTACACTGCCATCTCCATAAACATGGAACTAACTACTCCGCTATCTGTATAAACATGGAAACATCTACACCGCCATCTGTGTGAATAAGGAAATATCTACAATGCCATCTGTATAAAGATATAAATATCTGCACCGCGAGCTGTATAAACATGGAAATATCTACATCGCTATCTGTATAAACGTGGAAATACCAACACATCTATCGGTATAAACATGGAAATATCTACAACGCCATCTATATAAACATGGAAATATCTACACCGCTATGTCTATAAACATGGAAATACCTACACCGCAATCTCTATAAACATGGAAATATCTACACCGCTATCTGTATAAACATGGAAATATCTACACCGCTATCTGTATAAACATGGAAATATCTACACCGCGATCTGTATAAACATGGAAATATCTACACCGCGATCTGTATAAACATGGAAATATCTTCACCACGATCTGTATAAACATGGAAATATCTACACCGCTATCTGTATAAACATGGTAATATCTACACCACCATCTATATAAACATGGAAATATCTACACCGCCATCTGCATAAACATGGAAATATCTACAATGCCATCTGCAGAAAGATGGAAATATCTACACCGCCATCTGTATAAACATGGAAATATCTACACTGCCATCTGTAGAAATATGGAATTATCTACACCGCTATCTCTATAAATATGGAAATATCTACACCGCCATCTCTATAAACATGAAAATATCTACACTGCCATCTCCATATAGATGGAAGTATCTACTCCGCCATGTGTATAAACACGGAAATATCTACACCACCATCTGTGAAAACATGGAAATATCTACACCACTATCTGTATAAACATGGAAATATCTACACGGCCATCTGTGTATAGATGGAAATATCAACATCGCCATTTGTACAAACAAGGAAATATCTACACCGCTATCTCTATAAACATGGAAATATCTGCAGAGCCATCTGTAAAACATGGAAATACCTCTACAGTCATCTGTATAAACATGGAAATATCTACAATGCCATCTGTATACACATGGAAATATCTACACAGCCATCTGTGTAAACATGTAAATATCTACACTGCTATCTCTATAAACATGGAAATATCTACACCGCCATCTCTATAAACATGAAAATATCAACACTGCCATCTCCATAAAGATGGAAGTATCTACTCCGCCATGTGTATAAACACGGAAATATCTACACCACCATCTGTGAAAACATGGAAATATCTACACCGCGATCTGTATAAACATGGAAATATCTACACCGCCATCTGCATGTCCATGGAAATATCTACGCTGCCATCTGTATAAACATGGAAATATCTACACGGCCATCTGTGCATAGATGGAAATATCAACAACGCCATCTGTACAAACATGGAAATATCTACACCGCTATCTCTATAAACATGGAAATATCTGCACAGCCATCTGTAAAACATGGAAATACATCTACAGTCATCTGTATAAACGTGGAAATATCTACAATGCCATCTGTATACACGTGGAAATATCTACACAGCCATCTGTATAAACATGTAAATATCTACACTGCTATCTCTATAAAGATGGAAATATCTACATCGCTATCTGTATAAACGTGGAAATACCAACACATCTATCGGTATAAACATGGAAATATCTACAACGCCATCTATATAAACATGGAAATATCTACACCGCTATGTCTATAAACATGGAAATACCTACACCGCTATCTCTATAAACATGGAAATATCTACACCGCTATCTGTATAAACATGGAAATATCTACACCGCGATCTGTATAAACATGGATATATCTACACCGCGATCTGTATAATCATGGAAATATATTCACCACGATCTGTATAAAGATGGAAATATCTACACCGCTATCTGTATAAACATGGTAATATCTACACCACCATCTATATAAACATGGACATATCTACACCTCCATCTGCATAAACATTTAAATATCTACAATGCCATCTGTAGAAAGATGGAAATATCTACACCGCAATCTGTGTAAACATGGAAATATCTACACCGATATCAGTAAAAACATGGAAATATCTTCACCGCTATCTGTATAAACATGGAAATATCTACGCCGCGATCTGTATAAACATGGAAATATCTACAGCGCCATCTATATAAACATTTAAATATCTACACTGCCATCTGTAAAAACATGGAAATATCTACACAGTCATCTGAAGAAACATGGAAATATCTACACCACCATACGTATAAACATGGAAATATCTTCAATACCATCTGTATACACATGGAAATATCTACACAGACAACTCTATAAGTATGGAAATATCTACACCGCCATCTGTATAAACATGGAAATATCTACACTGCCATCTGTAGAAAGATGGAAATATCTACACCGCTATCTCTATAAATATGGAAATATCTACACCGCCATCTCTATAAACATGAAAATATCTACACTGCCATCTCCATAAAGATGGAAGTATCTACTCCGCCATGTGTATAAACACGGAAATATCTACACCACCATCTGTGAATACATGGAAATATCTACACCGCTATCTGTATAAACATGGAAATATCTACACCGCCATCTGCATGTCCACGGAAATATCTACGCTGCCATTTGTATAAACATGGAAATATCTACATGGCCATGTGTGTAGATGGAAATATCAACAACGCCATCTCTACAAACATGGAAATATCTACACCGCTATCTCTATAAACATGGAAATATCTGCACAGCCATCTGCAAAACATGGAAATACTTCTATAGTCATCTGTATAAACATGGAAATATCTACAATGCCATCTGTATACACATGGAAATATCTACACAGCCATCTGTATAAACATGTAAATATCCACACTGCTATCTCTATAAACATGGAAATATCTACACCGCCATCTCTATAAACATGAAAATATCTACACTGCCATCTCCATAAACATGGAACTAACTACTCCGCCATCTGTATAAACATGGAAACATCTACACCGCCATCTGTGTGAATAAGGAAATATCTACAATGCCATCTGTATAAAGATATAAATATCTGCACGGCGAGCTGTATAAACATGGAAATATCTACATCGCTATCTGTATAAACGTGGAAATACCAAAACATCTATCGGTATAAACATGGAAATATCTACAACGCCATCTATATAAACATGGAAATATCTACACCGCTATGTCTATAAACATGGAAATACCTACACCGCTATCTCTATAAACATGGAAATATCTACACCGCTATCTGTATAAACATGGAAATATCTACACCGCTATCTGTATAAACATGGAAATATCTGCACCGCGATCTGTGTAAACATGGAAATATCTACACCGCGATCTGTATAAACATGGAAATATCTTCAACACGATCTGTATAAACATGGAAATATCTACACCGCAATCTGTATAAACATGGAAATATCTACAGCGCCATCTCAATAAACATTGAAATATCTACACTGCCATCTGTAAAACATGGAAATATGTACACAGTCATCTGAATAAACATGGAAATATCTACACCACCATCTGTATAAACCTGGACATACCTACAATACCATCTGTATACACATGGAAATATCTACACAGACATCTGTATAAGTATGGAAATATCTACACCGCCATCTGTATAAACATGGAAATATCTACACTGCCATCTGTAGAAATATGGAATTATCTACACCGCTATCTCTATAAATATGGAAATATCTCCACCGCCATCTCTATAAACATGAAAATATCTACACTGCCATCTCCATATAGAAGGAAGTATCTACTCCGCCATGTGTATAAACACGGAAATATCTACACCACCATCTGTGAAAACATGGAAATATCTACACCACTATCTGTATAAACATGGAAATATCTACACGGCCATCTGTGTATAGATGGAAATATCAACATCACCATTTGTACAAACAAGGAAATATCTACACCGCTATCTCTATAAACATGGAAATATCTGCACAGCCATCTGTAAAACATGGAAATACCTCTACAGTCATCTGTATAAACATGGAAATATCTACAATGCCATCTGTATACACATGGAAATATCTACACAGCCATCTGTGTAAACATGTAAATATCTACACTGCTATCTCTATAAACATGGAAATATCTACACCGCCATCTCTATAAACATGAAAATATCTACACTGCCATCTCCATAAAGATGGAAGTATCTACTCCGCCATGTGTATAAACACGGAAATATCTACACCACCATCTGTGAAAACATGGAAATATCTACACCGCGATCTGTATAAACATGGAAATATCTACACCGCCATCTGCATGTCCATGGAAATATCTACGCTGCCATCTGTATAAACATGGAAATATCTACACGGCCATCTGTGTATAGATGGAAATGTCAACAACGCCATCTGTACAAACATGGAAATATCTACACCGCTATCTCTATAAACATGGAAATATCTGCACAGCCATCTGTAAAACATGGAAATACATCTACAGTCATCTGTATAAACGTGGAAATATCTACAATGCCATCTGTGTACACGTGGAAATATCTACACAGCCATCTGTATAAACATGGAAATATCTACACTGCTATCTCTATAAAGATGGAAATATCTACATCGCTATCTGTATAAACGTGGAAATACCAACACATCTATCGGTATAAACATGGAAATATCTACAACGCCATCTATATAAACATGGAAATATCTACACCGCTATGTCTATAAACATGGAAATACCTACACCGCTATCTCTATAAACATGGAAATATCTACACCGCTATCTGTATAAACATGGAAATATCTACACCGCGATCTGTATAAACATGGAAATATCTACACCGCGATCTGTATAATCATGGAAATATATTCACCACGATCTGTATAAACATGGAAATATCTACACCGCTATCTGTATAAACATGGTAATATCTACACCACCATCTATATAAACATGGACATATCTACACCTCCATCTGCATAAACATTTAAATATCTACAATGCCATCTGTAGAAAGATGGAAATATCTACACCGCAATCTGTGTAAACATGGAAATATCTACACCGATATCAGTAAAAACATGGAAATATCTTCACCGCTATCTGTATAAACATGGAAATATCTACGCCGCGATCTGTATAAACATGGAAATATCTACAGCGCCATCTATATAAACATTTAAATATCTACACTGCCATCTGTAAAAACATGGAAATATCTACACTGTCATCTGAAGAAACATGGAAATATCTACACCACCATCCGTATAAACATGGAAATATCTTCAATACCATCTGTATACACATGGAAATATCTACACAGACAACTCTATAAGTATGGAAATATCTACACCGCCATCTGTATAAACATGGAAATATCTACACTGCCATCTGTAGAAAGATGGAAATATCTACACCGCTATCTCTATAAATATGGAAATATCTACACCGCCATCTCTATAAACATGAAAATATCTACACTGCCATCTCCATAAAGATGGAAGTATCTACTCCGCCATGTGTATAAACACGGAAATATCTACACCACCATCTGTGAATACATGGAAATATCTACACCGCTATCTGTATAAACATGGAAATATCTACACCGCCATCTGCATGTCCACGGAAATATCTACGCTGCCATTTGTATAAACATGGAAATATCTACATGGCCATGTGTGTAGATGGAAATATCAACAACGCCATCTCTACAAACATGGAAATATCTACACCGCTATCTCTATAAACATGGAAATATATGCACAGCCATCTGCAAAACATGGAAATACCTCTATAGTCATCTGTATAAACATGGAAATATCTACAATGCCATCTGTATACACATGGAAATATCTACACAGCCATCTGTATAAACATGTAAATATCCACACTGCTATCTCTATAAACATGGAAATATCTACACCGCCATCTCTATAAACATGAAAATATCTACACTGCCATCTCCATAAACATGGAACTAACTACTCCGCTATCTGTATAAACATGGAAACATCTACACCGCCATCTGTGTGAATAAGGAAATATCTACAATGCCATCTGTATAAAGATATAAATATCTGCACCGCGAGCTGTATAAACATGGAAATATCTACATCGCTATCTGTATAAACGTGGAAATACCAACACATCTATCGGTATAAACATGGAAATATCTACAACGCCATCTATATAAACATGGAAATATCTACACCGCTATGTCTATAAACATGGAAATACCTACACCGCAATCTCTATAAACATGGAAATATCTACACCGCTATCTGTATAAACATGGAAATATCTACACCGCTATCTGTATAAACATGGAAATATCTACACCGCGATCTGTATAAACATGGAAATATCTACACCGCGATCTGTATAAACATGGAAATATCTTCACAACGATCTGTATAAACATGGAAATATCTACACCGCTATCTGTATAAACATGGTAATATCTACACCACCATCTATATAAACATGGAAATATCTACACCGCCATCTGCATAAACATGGAAATATCTACAATGCCATCTGCAGAAAGATGGAAATATCTACACCGCAATCTGTGTAAACATGGAAATATCTACACAGATATCTGTAAAAACATGGAAATATCTACACCGCGATCTGTATAAACATGGAAATATCTACAGCGCCATCTCTATAAACATTGAAATATCTACACTGCCATCTGTAAAAACATGGAAATATCTACACAGTCATCTGAATAAACATGGAAATATCTACACCACCATCTGTATAAACCTGGACATACCTACAATACCATCTGTATACACATGGAAATATCTACACAGACATCTGTATAAGTATGGAAATATCTACACCGCCATCTGTATAAACATGGAAATATCTACACTGCCATCTCTAGAAATATGGAATTATCTACACCGCTATCTCTATAAATATGGAAATATCTACACCGCCATCTCTATAAACATGAAAATATCTACACTGCCATCTCCATATAGATGGAAGTATCTACTCCGCCATGTGTATAAACACGGAAATATCTACACCACCATCTGTGAAAACATGGAAATATCTACACCACTATCTGTATAAACATGGAAATATCTACACGGCCATCTGTGTATAGATGGAAATATCAACATCGCCATTTGTACAAACAAGGAAATATCTACACCGCTATCTCTATAAACATGGAAATATCTGCACAGCCATCTGTAAAACATGGAAATACCTCTACAGTCATCTGTATAAACATGGAAATATCTACAATGCCATCTGTATACACATGGAAATATCTACACAGCCATCAGTGTAAACATGTAAATATCTACACTGCTATCTCTATAAACAGGGAAATATCTACACCGCCATCTCTATAAACATGAAAATATCTACACTGCCATCTCCATAAAGATGGAAGTATCTACTCCGCCATGTGTATAAACACGGAAATATCTACACCACCATCTGTGAAAACATGGAAATATCTACACCGCGATCTGTATAAACATGGAAATATCTACACCGCCATCTGCATGTCCATGGAAATATCTACGCTGCCATCTGTATAAACATGGAAATATCTACACGGCCATCTGTGTATAGATGGAAATGTCAACAACGCCATCTGTACAAACATGGAAATATCTACACCGCTATCTCTATAAACATGGAAATATCTGCACAGCCATCTGTAAAACATGGAAATACATCTACAGTCATCTGTATAAACGTGGAAATATCTACAATGCCATCTGTATACACGTGGAAATATCTACACAGCCATCTGTATAAACATGGAAATATCTACACTGCTATCTCTATAAAGATGGAAATATCTACATCGCTATCTGTATAAACGTGGAAATACCAACACATCTATCGGTATAAACATGGAAATATCTACAACGCCATCTATATAAACATGGAAATATCTACACCGCTATGTCTATAAACATGGAAATACCTACACCGCTATCTCTATAAACATGGAAATATCTACACCGCTATCTGTATAAACATGGAAATATCTACACCGCGATCTGTATAAACATGGAAATATCTACACCGCGATCTGTATAATCATGGAAATATATTCACCACGATCTGTATAAACATGGAAATATCTACACCGCTATCTGTATAAACATGGTAATATCTACACCACCATCTATATAAACATGGACATATCTACACCGCCATCTGCATAAACATTTAAATATCTACAATGCCATCTGTAGAAAGATGGAAATATCTACACCGCAATCTGTGTAAACATGGAAATATCTACACCGATATCAGTAAAAACATGGAAATATCTTCACCGCTATCTGTATAAACATGGAAATATCTACGCCGCGATCTGTATAAACATGGAAATATCTACAGCGCCATCTATATAAACATTTAAATATCTACACTGCAATCTGTAAAAACATGGAAATATCTACACAGTCATCTGAAGAAACATGGAAATATCTACACCACCATCTGTATAAACATGGAAATATCTTCAATACCATCTGTATACACATGGAAATATCTACACAGACAACTCTATAAGTATGGAAATATCTACACCGCCATCTGTATAAACATGGAAATATCTACACTGCCATCTGTAGAAAGATGGAAATATCTACACCGCTATCTCTATAAATATGGAAATATCTACACCGCCATCTCTATAAACATGAAAATATCTACACTGCCATCTCCATAAAGATGGAAGTATCTACTCCGCCATGTGTATAAACACGGAAATATCTACACCACCATCTGTGAATACATGGAAATATCTACACCGCTATCTGTATAAACATGGAAATATCTATACCGCCATCTGCATGTCCATGGAAATATCTACGCTGCCATTTGTATAAACATGGAAATATCTACTTGGCCATCTGTGTATAGATGGAAATATCAACAGCGCCATCTCTAAAAACATGGAAATATCTACACCGCTATCTCTATAAACATGGAAATATCTGCACAGCCATCTGAAAAACATGGAAATACCTCTATAGTCATCTGTATAAACATGGAAATATCTACAATGCCATCTGTATACACATGGAAATATCTACACAGTCATCTGTATAAACATGTAAATATCTACACTGATATCTCTATAAACATGGAAATATCTACACCGCCATCTCTATGAACATGAAAATATCTACACTGCCATCTCCATAAACATGGAACTAACTACTCCGCTATCTGTATAAACATGGAAACATCTACACCGCCATCTCTGTGAATAAGGAAATATCTACAATGCCATCTGTATAAAGATATAAATATCTGCACCGCAAGCTGTATAAACATGGAAATATCTACATCGCTATCTGTATAAACGTGGAAATACCAACACATCTATCGGTATAAACATGGAAATATCTACAACGACATCTATATAAACATGGAAATATCTACACCGCTATGTCTATAAACATGGAAATACCTACACCGCTATCTCTATAAACATGGAAATATCTACACTGCTATCTGTATAAACATGGAAATATCTACACCGCTATCTGTATAAACATGGAAATATCTACACCGCGATCTGTATAAACATGGAAATATCTACACCGCGATCTGTATAAACATGGAAATATCTTCACCACGATCTGTATAAACATGGAAATATCTACACCGCTATCTGTATAAACATGGTAATATCTACACCACCATCTATATAAACATGGAAATATCTACACCGCCATCTGCATAAACATGGAAATATCTACAATGCCATCTGCAGAAAGATGGAAATATCTACACCGCAATCTGTGTAAACATGGAAATATCTACACCGATATCTGTAAAAACATGGAAATATCTACACCGCGATCTGTATAAACATGGAAATATCTACAGCGCCATCTCTATAAACATTGAAATATCTACACTGCCATCTGTAAAAACATGGAAATATCTACACAGTCATCTGAATAAACATGGAAATATCTACACCACCATCTGTATAAACCTGGACATACCTACAATACCATCTGTATACACATGGAAATATCTACACAGACATCTGTATAAGTATGGAAATATCTACACCGCCATCTGTATAAAGATGGAAATATCTACACTGCCATCTGTAGAAATATGGAATTATCTACACCGCTATCTCTATAAATATGGAAATATCTCCACCGCCATCTCTATAAACATGAAAATATCTACACTGCCATCTCCATATAGATGGAAGTATCTACTCCGCCATGTGTATAAACACGGAAATATCTACACCACCATCTGTGAAAACATGGAAATATCTACACCACTATCTGTATAAACATGGAAATATCTACACGGCCATCTGTGTATAGATGGAAATATCAACATCGCCATTTGTACAAACAAGGAAATATCTACACCGCTATCTCTATAAACATGGAAATATCTGCACAGCCATCTGTAAAACATGGAAATACCTCTACAGTCATCTGTATAAACATGGAAATATCTACAATGCCATCTGTATACACATGGAAATATCTACACAGCCATCTGTGTAAACATGTAAATATCTACACTGCTATCTCTATAAACATGGAAATATCTACACCGCCATCTCTATAAACATGAAAATATCTACACTGCCATCGCCATACAGATGGAAGTATCTACTCCGCCATGTGTATAAACACGGAAATATCTACACCACCATCTGTGAAAACATGGAAATATCTACACCGCCATCTGCATGTCCATGGAAATATCTACGCTGCCATCTGTATAAACATGGAAATATCTACACGGCCATCTGTGTATAGATGGAAATGTGAACAACGCCATCTGTACAAACATGGAAATATCTACACCGCTATCTCTATAAACATGGAAATATCTGCACAGCCATCTGTAAAACATGGAAATACATCGACAGTCATCTGTATAAACGTGGAAATATCTACAATGACATCTGTATACACGTGGAAATATCTACACAGCCATCTGTATAAACATGTAAATATCTACACTGCTATCTCTATAAAGATGGAAATATCTACATCGCTATCTGTATAAACGTGGAAATACCAACACATCTATCGGTATAAACATGGAAATATCTACAACGCCATCTATATAAACATGGAAATATCTACACCGCTAAGTCTATAAACATGGAAATATCTACACCGCAATCTGTGTAAACATGGAAATATCTACACCGATATCAGTAAAAACATGGAAATATCTTCACCGCTATCTGTATAAACATGGAAATATCTACGCCGCGATCTGTATAAACATGGAAATATCTACAGCGCCATCTATATAAACATTTAAATATCTACACTGCCATCTGTAAAAACATGGAAATATCTACACAGTCATCTGAAGAAACATGGAAATATCTACACCACCATCTGTATAAACATGGAAATATCTTCAATGCCATCTGTATACACATGGAAATATCTACACAGACAACTCTATAAGTATGGAAATATCTACACTGCCATCGGTATAAACATGGAAATATCTACACTGCCATCTGTAGAAAGATGGAAATATCTACACCGCTATCTCTATAAATATGGAAATATCTACACCGCCATCTCTATAAACATGAAAATATCTACACTGCCATCTCCATAAAGATGGAAGTATCTACTCCGCCATGTGTATAAACACGGAAATATCTACACCACCATCTGTGAATACATGGAAATATCCACACCGCTATCTGTATAAACATGGAAATATCTACACCGCCATCTGCATGTCCACGGAAATATCTACGCTGCCATTTGTATAAACATGGAAATATCTACATGGCCATGTGTGTAGATGGAAATATCAACAACGCCATCTCTACAAACATGGAAATATCTACACCGCCATCTCTATAAACATGAAAATATCTACACTGCCATCTCCATATAGATGGAAGTATCTACTCCGCCATGTGTATAAACACGGAAATATCTACACCACCATCTGTGGAAACATGGAAATATCTACACCACTATCTGTATAAACATGGAAATATCTACACGGCCATCTGTGTATAGATGGAAATATCAACATCGCCATTTGTACAAACAAGGAAATATCTACACCGCTATCTCTATAAACATGGAAATATCTGCACAGCCATCTGTAAAACATGGAAATACCTCTACAGTCATCTGTATAAACATGGAAATATCTACAATGCCATCTGTATACACATGGAAATATCTACACAGCCATCTGTGTAAACATGTAAATATCTACACTGCTATCTCTATAAACATGGAAATATCTACACCGCCATCTCTATAAACATGAAAATATCTACACTGCCATCTCCATAAAGATGGAAGTATCTACACCGCCATGTGTATAAACACGGAAATATCTACACCACCATCTGTGAAAACATGGAAATATCTACACCGCGATCTGTATAAACATGGAAATATCTATACCGCCATCTGCATGTCCATGGAAATATCTACGCTGCCATCTGTATAAACATGGAAATATCTACACGGCCATCTGTGTATAGATGGAAATGTCAACAACGCCATCTGTACAAACATGGAAATATCTACACCGCTATCTCTATAAACATGGAAATATCTGCACAGCCATCTGTAAAACATGGAAATACATCTACAGTCATCTGTATAAACGTGGAAATATCTACAATGCCATCTGTATACACGTGGAAATATCTACACAGCCATCTGTATAAACATGTAAATATCTACACTGCTATCTCTATAAAGATGGAAATATCTACATCGCTATCTGTATAAACGTGGAAATACCAACACATCTATCGGTATAAACATGGAAATATCTACAACGCCATCTATATAAACATGGAAATATCTACACCGCTATGTCTATAAACATGGAAATATCTACACCGCTATCTCTATAAACATGGAAATATCTACACCGCTATCTGTATAAACATGGAAATATCTACACCGCGATCTGTATAAACATGGATATATCTACACCGCGATCTGTATAATCATGGAAATATATTCACCACGATCTGTATAAACATGGAAATATCTACACCGCTATCTGTATAAACATGGTAATATCTACACCACCATCTATATAAACATGGACATATCTACACCTCCATCTGCATAAACATTTAAATATCTACAATGCCATCTGTAGAAAGATGGAAATATCTACACCGCAATCTGTGTAAACATGGAAATATCTACACCGATATCAGTAAAAACATGGAAATATCTTCACCGCTATCTGTATAAACATGGAAATATCTACGCCGCGATCTGTATAAACATGGAAATATCTACAGCGCCATCTATATAAACATTTAAATATCTACACTGCCATCTGTAAAAACATGGAAATATCTACACAGTCATCTGAAGAAACATGGAAATATCTACACCACCATACGTATAAACATGGAAATATCTTCAATACCATCTGTATACACATGGAAATATCTACACAGACAACTCTATAAGTATGGAAATATCTACACCGCCATCTGTATAAACATGGAAATATCTACACTGCCATCTGTAGAAAGATGGAAATATCTACACCGCTATCTCTATAAATATGGAAATATCTACACCGCCATCTCTATAAACATGAAAATATCTACACTGCCATCTCCATAAAGATGGAAGTATCTACTCCGCCATGTGTATAAACACGGAAATATCTACACCACCATCTGTGAATACATGGAAATATCTACACCGCTATCTGTATAAACATGGAAATATCTACACCGCCATCTGCATGTCCACGGAAATATCTACGCTGCCATTTGTATAAACATGGAAATATCTACATGGCCATGTGTGTAGATGGAAATATCAACAACGCCATCTCTACAAACATGGAAATATCTACACCGCTATCTCTATAAACATGGAAATATCTGCACAGCCATCTGCAAAACATGGAAATACTTCTATAGTCATCTGTATAAACATGGAAATATCTACAATGCCATCTGTATACACATGGAAATATCTACACAGCCATCTGTATAAACATGTAAATATCCACACTGCTATCTCTATAAACATGGAAATATCTACACCGCCATTTCTATAAACATGAAAATATCTACACTGCCATCTCCATAAACATGGAACTAACTACTCCGCCATCTGTATAAACATGGAAACATCTACACCGCCATCTGTGTGAATAAGGAAATATCTACAATGCCATCTGTATAAAGATATAAATATCTGCACGGCGAGCTGTATAAACATGGAAATATCTACATCGCTATCTGTATAAACGTGGAAATACCAACACATCTATCGGTATAAACATGGAAATATCTACAACGCCATCTATATAAACATGGAAATATCTACACCGCTATGTCTATAAACATGGAAATATCTACACCGCGATCTGTATAAACATGGAAATATCTACACCGCGATCTGTATAAACATGGAAATATCTTCAACACGATCTGTATAAACATGGAAATATCTACACCGCAATCTGTATAAACATGGAAATATCTACAGCGCCATCTCTATAAACATTGAAATATCTACACTGCCATCTGTAAAACATGGAAATATGTACACAGTCATCTGAATAAACATGGAAATAACTACACCACCATCTGTATAAACATGGAAATACCTACAATACCATCTGTATACACATGGAAATATCTACACAGACAACTCTATAAGTATGGAAATATCTACACCGCCATCTGTATAAACATGGAAATATCTACACTGCCATCTGTAGAAAGATGGAAATATCTACACCGCTATCTCTATAAATATGGAAATATCTACACCGCCATCTCTATAAACATGAAAATATCTACACTGCCATCTCCATAAAAATGGAAGTATCTACACCGCCATGTGTATAAACACGGAAATATATACACCACCATCTGTGAATACATGGAAATATCTACACCGCTATCTGTATAAACATGGAAATGTCTATACCGCCATCTGCATGTCCATGGAAATATCTACGCTGCCATTTGTATAAACATGGAAATATCTACTTGGCCATCTGTGTATAGATGGAAATATCAACAGCGCCATCTCTGAAAACATGGAAATATCTACACCGCTATCTCTATAAACATGGAAATATCTGCACAGCCATCTGAAAAACATGGAAATACCTCTATAGTCATCTGTATAAACATGGAAATATCTACAATGCCATCTGTATACACATGGAAATATCTACACAGCCATCTGTATAAACATGTAAATATCCACACTGCTATCTCTATAAACATGGAAATATCTACACCGCCATCTCTATAAACATGAAAATATCTACACTGCCATCTCCATAAACATGGAACTAACTACTCCGCTATCTGTATAAACATGGAAACATCTACACCGCCATCTGTGTGAATAAGGAAATATCTACAATGCCATCTGTATAAAGATATAAATATCTGCACCGCGAGCTGTATAAACATGGAAATATCTACATCGCTATCTGTATAAACGTGGAAATACCAACACATCTATCAGTATAAACATGGAAATATCTACAACGCCATCTATATAAACATGGAAATATCTACACCGCTATGTCTATAAACATGGAAATACCTACACCGCAATCTCTATAAACATGGAAATATCTACACCGCTATCTGTATAAACATGGAAATATCTACACCGCTATCTGTATAAACATGGAAATATCTACCCCGCGATCTGTATAAACATGGAAATATCTACACCGCGATCTGTATAAACATGGAAATATCTTCACAACGATCTGTATAAACATGGAAATATCTACACCGCTATCTGTATAAACATGGTAATATCTACACCACCATCTATATAAACATGGAAATATCTACACCGCCATCTGCATAAACATGGAAATATCTACAATGCCATCTGCAGAAAGATGGAAATATCTACACCGCAATCTGTGTAAACATGGAAATATCTACACCGATATCTGTAAAAACATGGAAATATCTACACCGCGATCTGTATAAACATGGAAATATCTACAGCGCCATCTCTATAAACATTGAAATATCTACACTGCCATCTGTAAAAACATGGAAATATCTACACAGTCATCTGAATAAACATGGAAATATCTACACCACCATCTGTATAAACCTGGACATACCTACAATACCATCTGTATACACATGGAAATATCTACACAGACATCTGTATAAGTATGGAAATATCTACACCGCCATCTGTATAAACATGGAAATATCTACACTGCCATCTGTAGAAATATGGAATTATCTACACCGCTATCTCTATAAATATGGAAATATCTACACCGCCATCTCTATAAACATGAAAATATCTACACTGCCATCTCCATATAGATGGAAGTATCTACTCCGCCATGTGTATAAACACGGAAATATCTACACCACCATCTGTGAAAACATGGAAATATCTACACCACTATCTGTATAAACATGGAAATATCTACACGGCCATCTGTGTATAGATGGAAATATCAACATCGCCATTTGTACAAACAAGGAAATATCTACACCGCTATCTCTATAAACATGGAAATATCTGCACAGCCATCTGTAAAACATGGAAATACCTCTACAGTCATCTGTATAAACATGGAAATATCTACAATGCCATCTGTATACACATGGAAATATCTACACAGCCATCAGTGTAAACATGTAAATATCTACACTGCTATCTCTATAAACAGGGAAATATCTACACCGCCATCTCTATAAACATGAAAATATCTACACTGCCATCTCCATAAAGATGGAAGTATCTACTCCGCCATGTGTATAAACACGGAAATATCTACACCACCATCTGTGAAAACATGGAAATATCTACACCGCGATCTGTATAAACATGGAAATATCTACACCGCCATCTGCATGTCCATGGAAATATCTACGCTGCCATCTGTATAAACATGGAAATATCTACACGGCCATCTGTGTATAGATGGAAATGTCAACAACGCCATCTGTACAAACATGGAAATATCTACACCGCTATCTCTATAAACATGGAAATATCTGCACAGCCATCTGTAAAACATGGAAATACATCTACAGTCATCTGTATAAACGTGGAAATATCTACAATGCCATCTGTATACACGTGGAAATATCTACACAGCCATCTGTATAAACATGTAAATATCTACACTGCTATCTCTATAAAGATGGAAATATCTACATCGCTATCTGTATAAACGTGGAAATACCAACACATCTATCGGTATAAACATGGAAATATCTACAACGCCATCTATATAAACATGGAAATATCTACACCGCTATGTCTATAAACATGGAAATACCTACACCGCTATCTCTATAAACATGGAAATATCTACACCGCTATCTGTATAAACATGGAAATATCTACACCGCGATCTGTATAAACATGGAAATATCTACACCGCGATCTGTATAATCATGGAAATATATTCACCACGATCTGTATAAACATGGAAATATCTACACCGCTATCTGTATAAACATGGTAATATCTACACCACCATCTATATAAACATGGACATATCTACACCGCCATCTGCATAAACATTTAAATATCTACAATGCCATCTGTAGAAAGATGGAAATATCTACACCGCAATCTGTGTAAACATGGAAATATCTACACCGATATCAGTAAAAACATGGAAATATCTTCACCGCTATCTGTATAAACATGGAAATATCTACGCCGCGATCTGTATAAACATGGAAATATCTACAGCGCCATCTATATAAACATTTAAATATCTACACTGCAATCTGTAAAAACATGGAAATATCTACACAGTCATCTGAAGAAACATGGAAATATCTACACCACCATCTGTATAAACATGGAAATATCTTCAATACCATCTGTATACACATGGAAATATCTACACAGACAACTCTATAAGTATGGAAATATCTACACCGCCATCTGTATAAACATGGAAATATCTACACTGCCATCTGTAGAAAGATGGAAATATCTACACCGCTATCTCTATAAATATGGAAATATCTACACCGCCATCTCTATAAACATGAAAATATCTACACTGCCATCTCCATAAAGATGGAAGTATCTACTCCGCCATGTGTATAAACACGGAAATATCTACACCACCATCTGTGAATACATGGAAATATCTACACCGCTATCTGTATAAACATGGAAATATCTATACCGCCATCTGCATGTCCATGGAAATATCTACGCTGCCATTTGTATAAACATGGAAATATCTACTTGGCCATCTGTGTATAGATGGAAATATCAACAGCGCCATCTCTAAAAACATGGAAATATCTACACCGCTATCTCTATAAACATGGAAATATCTGCACAGCCATCTGAAAAACATGGAAATACCTCTATAGTCATCTGTATAAACATGGAAATATCTACAATGCCATCTGTATACACATGGAAATATCTACACAGTCATCTGTATAAACATGTAAATATCTACACTGCTATCTCTATAAACATGGAAATATCTACACCGCCATCTCTATAAACATGAAAATATCTACACTGCCATCTCCATAAACATGGAACTAACTACTCCGCTATCTGTATAAACATGGAAACATCTACACCGCCATCTGTGTGAATAAGGAAATATCTACAATGCCATCTGTATAAAGATATAAATATCTGCACCGCGAGCTGTATAAACATGGAAATATCTACATCGCTATCTGTATAAACGTGGAAATACCAACACATCTATCGGTATAAACATGGAAATATCTACAACGCCATCTATATAAACATGGAAATATCTACACCGCTATGTCTATAAACATGGAAATACCTACACCGCTATCTCTATAAACATGGAAATATCTACACCGCTATCTGTATAAACATGGAAATATCTACACCGCTATCTGTATAAACATGGAAATATCTACACCGCGATCTGTATAAACATGGAAATATCTACACCGCGATCTGTATAAACATGGAAATAACTTCACCACGATCTCTATAAACATGGAAATATCTACACCGCTATCTGTATAAACATGGTAATATCTACACCACCATCTATATAAACATGGAAATATCTACACCGCCATCTGCATAAACATGGAAATATCTACAATGCCATCTGCAGAAAAATGGAAGTATCTACACCGCAATCTGTGTAAACATGGAAATATCTACACCGATATCTGTAAAAACATGGAAATATCTACACCGCGATCTGTATAAACATGGAAATATCTACAGCGCCATCTCTATAAACATTGAAATATCTACACTGCCATCTGTAAAAACATGGAAATATCTACACAGTCATCTGAATAAACATGGAAATATCTACACCACCATCTGTATAAACCTGGACATACCTACAATACCATCTGTATACACATGGAAATATCTACACAGACATCTGTATAAGTATGGAAATATGTACACCGCCATCTGTATAAACATGGAAATATCTACACTGCCATCTGTAGAAATATGGAATTATCTACACCGCTATCTCTATAAATATGGAAATATCTCCACCGCCATCTCTATAAACATGAAAATATCTACACTGCCATCTCCATATAGATGGAAGTATCTACTCCGCCATGTGTATAAACACGGAAATATCTACACCACCATCTGTGAAAACATGGAAATATCTACACCACTATCTGTATAAACATGGAAATATCTACACGGCCATCTGTGTATAGATGGAAATATCAACATCGCCATTTGTACAAACAAGGAAATATCTACACCGCTATCTCTATAAACATGGAAATATCTGCACAGCCATTTGTAAAACATGGAAATACCTCTACAGTCATCTGTATAAACATGGAAATATCTACAATGCCATCTGTATACACATGGAAATATCTACACAGCCATCTGTGTAAACATGTAAATATCTACACTGCTATCTCTATAAACATGGAAATATCTACACCGCCATCTCTATAAACATGAAAATATCTACACTGCCATCTCCATAAAGATGGAAGTATCTACTCCGCCATGTGTATAAACACGGAAATATCTACACCACCATCTGTGAAAACATGGAAATATCTACACCGCGATCTGTATAAACATGGAAATATCTACACCGCCATCTGCATGTCCATGGAAATATCTACGCTGCCATCTGTATAAACATGGAAATATCTACACGGCCATCTGTGTATAGATGGAAATGTCAACAACGCCATCTGTACAAACATGGAAATATCTACACCGCTATCTCTATAAACATGGAAATATCTGCACAGCCATCTGTAAAACATGGAAATACATCTACAGTCATCTGTATAAACGTGGAAATATCTACAATGCCATCTGTATACACGTGGAAATATCTACACAGCCATCTGTATAAACATGTAAATATCTACACTGCTATCTCTATAAAGATGGAAATATCTACATCGCTATCTGTATAAACGTGGAAATACCAACACATCTATCGGTATAAACATGGAAATATCTACAACGCCATCTATATAAACATGGAAATATCTACACCGCTATGTCTATAAACATGGAAATACCTACACCGCTATCTCTATAAACATGGAAATATCTACACCGCTATCTGTATAAACATGGAAATATCTACACCGCGATCTGTATAAACAAGGAAATATCTACACCGCGATCTGTATAATCATGGAAACATATTCACCACGATCTGTATAAACATGGAAATATCTACACCGCTATCTGTATAAACATGGTAATATCTACACCACCATCTATATAAACATGGACATATCTACACCGCCATCTGCATAAACATTTAAATATCTACAATGCCATCTGTAGAAAGATGGAAATATCTACACCGCAATCTGTGTAAACATGGAAATATCTACACCGATATCAGTAAAAACATGGAAATATCTTCACCGCTATCTGTATAAACATGGAAATATCTACGCCGCGATCTGTATAAACATGGAAATATCTACAGCGCCATCTATATAAACATTTAAATATCTACACTGCCATCTGTAAAAACATGGAAATATCTACACAGTCATCTGAAGAAACATGGAAATATCTACACCACCATCTGTATAAACATGGAAATATCTTCAATACCATCTGTATACACATGGAAATATCTACACAGACAACTCTATAAGTATGGAAATATCTACACCGCCATCTGTATAAACATGGAAATATCTACACTGCCATCTGTAGAAAGATGGAAATATCTACACCGCTATCTCTATAAATATGGAAATATCTACACCGCCATCTCTATAAACATGAAAATATCTACACTGCCATCTCCATAAAGATGGAAGTATCTACTCCGCCATGTGTATAAACACGGAAATATCTACACCACCATCTGTGAATACATGGAAATATCTACACCGCCATCTGCATGTCCACGGAAATATCTACGCTGCCATTTGTATAAACATGGAAATATCTACATGGCCATGTGTATAGATGGAAATATCAACAACGCCATCTCTACAAACATGGAAATATCTACACCGCTATCTCTATAAACATGGAAATATCTGCACAGCCATCTGTAAAACATGGAAATACTTCTATAGTCATCTGTATAAACATGGAAATATCTACAATGCCATCTGTATACACATGGAAATATCTACACAGCCATCTGTATAAACATGTAAATATCCACACTGCTATCTCTATAAACACGGAAATATCTACACCACCATCTGTGAAAACATGGAAATATCTACACCACTATCTGTATAAACATGGAAATATCTACACGGCCATTTGTGTATAGATGGAAATATCAACATCGCCATTTGCACAAACAAGGAAATATCTACACCGCTATCTCTATAAACATGGAAATATCTGCACAGCCATCTGTAAAACATGGAAATACCTCTACAGTCATCTGTATAAACATGGAAATATCTACAATGCCATCTGCATACACATGGAAATATCTACACAGCCATCTGTGTAAACATGTAAATATCTACACTTCTATCTCTATAAACATGGAAATATCTACACCGCCATCTCTATAAACATGAAAATATCTACACTGCCATCTTCATAAACATGGAACTAACTACTCCGCCATCTGTATAAACATGGAAACATCTACACCGCCATCTGTGTGAATAAGGAAATATCTACAATGCCGTCTGTATAAAGATATAAATATCAGCACCACGAGCTGTATAAACATGGAAATATCTACATCGCTATCTGTATAAACGTGGAAATACCAACACATCTACTGGTATAAACATGGAAATATCTACAACGCCATCTATATAAACATGGAAATATCTACACCGCTATGTCTATAAACATGGAAATACCTACACCGCTATCTCTATAAACATGGAAATATCTACACCGCTATCTGTATAAACATGGAAATATCTACAGCGCTATCTGTATAAACATGGAAATATCTACACCGCGATCTGTATAAACATGGAAATATCTACACTGCGATCTGTATAAACATGGAAATATCTTCACCACGATCTGTATAAACATGGAAATATCTACTCCGCTATCTGTATAAACATGGTAATATCTACACCACCATCTATATAAACATGGAAATATCTACACCGCCATCTGCATAAACATGGAAATATCTACAATGCCATCTGTAGAAAGATGGAAATATCTTCACCGCAATCTGTGTAAACATGGAAATATCTACACCGATATCTGTAAAAACATGGAAATATCTACACCACTATCTGTATAAACATGGAAATATCTACACCGCAATCTGTATAAACATGTAAATATCTACAGCGCCATCTCTATAAACATTGAAATATCTACACTGCCATCTGTAAAACATGGAAATATCTACACAGTCATCTGAATAAACATGGAAATATTTACACCACCATCTGTAAAACATGGAAATATCTACAGAGTCATCTGAATAAACATGGAAATATCTACACCACCATCTGTATAAACATGGAAATACAGACAATACCATCTGTATACACATGGAAATATCTACAGAGACAACTCTATAAGTATGGAAATATCTACACCGCCATCTGTATAAACATGGAAATATCTACACTGCCATCTGTAGAAAGATGAAAATATCTACACCGCTATCTCTGTAAATATGGAAATATCTACACCGCCATCTCCATAAAGATGGAAGTATCTACTCCTCCATGTGTATAACCACGGAAATATCTACACCACCATCTGTGAAAACATGGAAATATCTACACCGCTATCTGTATAAACATGGAAATATCTACACCGCTCTCTGTATAAACATGGAAATATCTACACCGACATCTGCATGTCCATGTAAATATCTACGCTGCCATCTGTTTAAACATGGAAATATCTACACGGCCATCTGTGTATAGATGGAAATATCAACAACGCCATCTGTACAAACATGGAAATATCTACACCGCTATCTCTATAAACATGGAAATATCTGCAGAGCCATCGGTAAAACATGGAAATACCTCTACAGTCATCTGTATAAACATGGAAATATCTTCAATGCCATCTGTATACACATGGAAATATCTACACAGCCATCTGTATAAACATGTAAATATCTACACTGCTATCTCTATAAACATGGAAATATCTACACCGCCATCTCTATAAACATGAAAATATCTACACTGCCATCTCCATAAACATGGAACTAACTACTCCGCCATCAGTATAAACATGGAAACATCTACTCAGCCATCTGTGTGAATAAGGAAATATCTGCAATGCCATCTGTATAATGATATAAATATCTGCACCGCGAGCTGTATAAACATGGAAATATCTACATCGCTATCTGTATAAACGTGGAAATACCAACACATCTATCGGTATAAACATGGAAATATCTACAACGCCATCTATATAAACATGGAAATATCTACACCGCTATGTCTACAAACATGGAAATACCTACACCGCTATCTGTATAAACATGGAAATATCTACACCGCTATCTGTATAAACATGGAAATATCTACACCGCTATCTGTATAAACATGGAAATATCTACACCGCGATCTGTACAAACATGGAAATATCTTCACCACGATCTGTATAAACATGGAAATATCTACACCGCTATCTGTATAAACATCGTAATATCTACACCACCATCTATATAAACATGGAAATATCTACAACCCCATCTGCATAAACATGGAAATATCTACAATGCCATCTGTAGAAAGATGGAAATATCTACACCGCAATCTGTGTAAACATGGAAATATCTACACCGATATCTGTAAAAACATGGAAATATCTACACCGCGATCTGTATAAACATGGAAATATCTACAGCGCCATCTCTATAAACATTGAAATATCTACACTGCCACCTGTAAAAACATGGAAATATCTACACAGTCATCTGAATAAACATGGAAATATCTACACCACCATCTGTATAAACATGGAAATACCTACAATACCATCTGTATACACATGGATATATCTACACAGACATCTGTATAAGTATGGAAAATCTACAACGCCATCAGTATAAACATGGAAATATCTACACTGCCATCTGTAGAAAGATGGAAATATCTACACCGCTATCTCTATAAATATGGAAATATCTACACCGCCATCTCTATAAACATGAAAATATCTACACTGCCATCTCCATAAAGATGGAAGTATCTACTCCGCCATGTGTATAAACACGGAAATATCTACACCACCATCTGTGAAAACATGGAAATATCTACACCACGATCTGTATAAACATGGAAATATCTACACCGCCATCTGCATGTCCATGGAAATATCTACGCTGCCATCTGTATAAACATGGAAATATCTACACGGCCATCTGTGTATAGATGGAAATGTCAACAACGCCATCTGTACAAACATGGAAATATCTACACCGCTATCTCTATAAACATGGAAATATCTGCACAGCCATCTGTAAAACATGGAAATACATCTACAGTCATCTGTATAAACGTGGAAATATCTACAATGCCATCTGTATACACGTGGAAATATCTACACAGCCATCTGTATAAACATGTAAATATCTACATTGCTATCTCTATAAACATGGAAATATCTACATCGCTATCTGTATAAACGTGGAAATACCAACACATCTATCGGTATAAACATGGAAATATCTACAAAGCCATCTATATAAACATGGAAATACCTACACCGCTATGTCTATAAACATGGAAATACCTACACCGCTATCTCTATAAACATGGAAATATCTACACCGCTATCTGTATAAACATGGAAATATCTACACCGCGATCTGTATAAACATGGAAATATCTACACCGCGATCTGTATAATCATGGAAATATATTCACCACGATCTGTATAAACATGGAAATATCTACACCGCTATCTGTATAAACATGGTAATATCTACACCACCATCTATATAAACATGGACATATCTACACCGCCATCTGCATAAACATTTAAATATCTACAATGCCATCTGTAGAAAGATGGAAATATCTACACCGCAATCTGTGTAAACATGGAAATATCTACACCGATATCAGTAAAAACATGGAAATATCTTCACCGCTAACTGTATAAACATGGAAATATCTACGCCGCGATCTGTATAAACATGGAAATATCTACAGCGCCATCTATACAAACATTTAAATATCTACACTGCAATCTGTAAAAACATGGAAATAACTACACAGTCGTCTGAAGAAACATGGAAATATCTACACCACCATCTGTATAAACATGGAAATATCTTCAATACCATCTGTATACACATGGAAATATCTACACAGACAACTCTATAAGTATGGAAATATCTACACCGCCATCTGTATAAACATGGAAATATCTACACTGCCATCTGTAGAAAGATGGAAATATCTACACCGCTATCTCTATAAATATGGAAATATCTACACCGCCATCTCTATAAACATGAAAATATCTTCACTGCCATCTCCATAAAGATGGAAGTATCTACTCCGCCATGTGTATAAACACGGAAATATCTACACCACCATCTGTGAATACATGGAAATATCTACACCGCTATCTGTATAAACATGGAAATATCTATACCGCCATCTGCATGTCCATGGAAATATCTACGTTGCCATTTGTATAAACATGGAAATATCTACTTGGCCATCTGTGTATAGATGGAAATATCAACAGCGCCATCTCTAAAAACATGGAAATATCTACACCGCTATCTCTATAAACATGGAAATATCTGCACAGCCATCTGAAAAACATAGAAATACCTCTATAGTCATCTGTATAAACATGGAAATATCTACAATGCCATCTGTATACACATGGAAATATCTACACAGTCATCTGTATAAACATGTAAATATCTACACTGCTATCTCTATAAACATGGAAATATCTACACCGCCATCTCTATAAACATGAAAATATCTACACTGCCATCTCCATAAACATGGAACTAACTACTCCGCTATCTGTATAAACATGGAAACATCTACACCGCCATCTATATGAATAAGGAAATATCTACAATGCCATCTGTATAAAGATATAAATATCTGCACCGTGAGCTGTATAAACATGGAAATATCTACATCGCTATCTGTATAAACGTGGAAATACCAACACATCTATCGGTATAAACATGGAAATATCTACAACGCCATCTATATAAACATGGAAATATCTACACCGCTATGTCTATAAACATGGAAATACCTACACCGCTATCTCTGTAAACATGGAAATATCTACACCGCTATCTGTATAAACATGGAAATATCTACACCGCTATCTGTATAAACATGGAAATATCTACACCGCGATCTGTATAAACATGGAAATATCTACACCGCGATCTGTATAAACATGGAAATATCTTCACCACGATCTGTATAAACATGGAAATATCTACACCGCTATCTGTATAAACATGGTAATATCTACACCACCTTCTATATAAACATGGAAATATCTACACCGCCATCTGCATAAACATGGAAATATCTACAATGCCATCTGCAGAAAGATGGAAATATCTACACCGCAATCTGTGTAAACATGGAAATATCTACACCGATATCTGTAAATACATGGAAATATCTACACCGCGATCTGTATAAACATGGAAATATCTACAGCGCCATCTCTATAAACATTGAAATATCTACACTGCCATCTGTAAAAACATGGAAATATCTACACAGTCATCTGAATAAACATGGAAATATCTACACCACCATCTGTATAAACCTGGACATACCTACAATACCATCTGTATACACATGGAAATATCTACACAGACATCTGTATAAGTATGGAAATATCTACACCGCCATCTGTATAAACATGGAAATATCTACACTGCCATCTGTAGAAATATGGAATTATCTACACCGCTATCTCTATAAATATGGAAATATCTCCACCGCCATCTCTATAAACATGAAAATATCTACACTGCCATCTCCATATAGATGGAAGTATCTACTCCGCCATGTGTATAAACACGGAAATATCTACACCACCATCTGTGAAAACATGGAAATATCTACACCACTATCTGTATAAACATGGAAATATCTACACGGCCATCTGTGTATAGATGGAAATATCAACATCGCCATTTGTACAAACAAGGAAATATCTACACCGCTATCTCTATAAACATGGAAATATCTGCACAGCCATCTGTAAAACATGGAAATACCTCTACAGTCATCTGTATAAACATGGAAATATCTACAATGCCATCTGTATACACATGGAAATATCTACACAGCCATCTGTGTAAACATGTAAATATCTACACTGCTATCTCTATAAACATGGCAATATCTACACCGCCATCTCTATAAACATGAAAATATCTACACTGCCATCTCCATAAAGATGGAAGTATCTACTCCGCCATGTGTATAAACACGGAAATATCTACACCACCATCTGTGAAAACATGGAACTATCTACACCGCGATCTGTATAAACATGGAAATATCTACACCGCCATCTGCATGTCCATGGAAATATCTACGCTGCCATCTGTATAAACATGGAAATATCTAAACGGCCATCTGTGTATAGATGGAAATGTCAACAACGCCATCTGTACAAACATGGAAATATCTACACCGCTATCTCTATAAACATGGAAATATCTGCACAGCCATCTGTAAAACATGGAAATACATCTACAGTCATCTGTATAAACGTGGAAATATCTACAATGCCATCTGTATACACGTGGAAATATCTACACAGCCATCTGTATAAACATGTAAATATCTACACTGCTATCTCTATAAAGATGGAAATATCTACATCGCTATCTGTATAAACGTGGAAATACCAACACATCTATCGGTATAAACATGGAAATATCTACAACGCCATCTATATAAACATGGAAATATCTACACCGCTATGTCTATAAACATGGAAATACCTACACCGCTATCTCTATAAACATGGAAATATCTACACCGCTATCTGTATAAACATGGAAATATCTACACCGCGATCTGTATAAACATGGAAATATCTACACCGCGATCTGTATAATCATGGAAATATATTCACCACGATCTGTATAAACATGGAAATATCTACACCGCTATCTGTATAAACATGGTAATATCTACACCACCATCTATATAAACATGGACATATCTACACCGCCATCTGCATAAACATTTAAATATCTACAATGCCATCTGTAGAAAGATGGAAATATCTACACCGCAATCTGTGTAAACATGGAAATATCTGCACCGATATCAGTAAAAACATGGAAATATCTTCACCGCTATCTGTATAAACATGGAAATATCTACGCCGCGATCTGTATAAACATGGAAATATCTACAGCGCCATCTATATAAACATTTAAATATCTACACTGCCATCTGTAAAAACATGGAAATATCTACACAGTCATCTGAAGAAACATGGAAATATCTACACCACCATCTGTATAAACATGGAAATATCTTCAATACCATCTGTATACACATGGAAATATCTACACAGACAACTCTATAAGTATGGAAATATCTACACCGCCATCTGTATAAACATGGAAATATCTACACTGCCACCTGTAGAAAGATGGAAATATCTACACCGCTATCTCTATAAATATGGAAATATCTACACCGCCATCTCTATAAACATGAAAATATCTACACTGCCATCTCCATAAAGATGGAAGTATCTACTCCGCCATGTGTATAAACACGGAAATATCTACACCACCATCTGTGAATACATGGAAATATCTACACCGCCATCTGCATGTCCACGGAAATATCTACGCTGACATTTGTATAAACATGGAAATATCTACATGGCCATGTGTATAGATGGAAATATCAACAACGCCATCTCTACAAACATGGAAATATCTACACCGCCATCTGTATAAACATGGAAATATCTGCACAGCCATCTGTAAAACATGGAAATGTCTCTGCAGTCATCTGTATAAACATGGAAATATCTACAATGCCATCTGTATACGCATGGAAATACCTACACAGTCATCTGTATTACCATGTAAATAACTACAATGTTATCTCCATAAACATGGAAATATCTACACCGCCATCTCTATAAACATGAAAATATCTACACTGCCATCTCCATAAACATTGAACTAACTACTCCGAAATCTGTATAAACATGGAAACATCTACACCGCCATCTGTGTGAATAAGGAAATATCTACAATGCCATCTGTATAAAGATATAAATATCTGCACCGCGAGCTGTATAAACATGGAAATATCTACATCGCTATCTGTATAAACGTGGAAATACCAACACATCTATCAGTATAAACATGGAAATATCTACAACGCCATCTATATAAACATGGAAATATCTACACCGCTATGTCTATAAACATGGAAATATCTACACCGTTATCTGTATAAACATGGAAATATCTACAACGCTATCTGTATAAACATGGAAATATCTACACAGCGATCTGTATAAACATGGAAATATCTACACAGCGATCTGTATAAACATGGAAATATCTTCACCACGATATGTATAAACATAGAAATATCCACACCGCTATCTGTATAAACATGGTAATATCTACACCACCATCTATATAAACATGGAAATATCTACACCGCCATCTGCATAAACATGGAAATATCTACAATGCCATCTGTAGAAAGATGGAAATATCTACACCGCAATCTGTGTAAACATGGAAGTATCTACACCGATATCTGTAAAAACATGGAAATATCTACACCGATATCTGTATAAACATGGAAATATCTAAACCGCAATCTGTATAAACATGGAAATATCTATAGGGCCATCTCTATAAACATTGAAATATCTACACAGCCATCTGTAAAACATGGAAATATCTACACAGTCATCTGAAGAAACATGGAAATATCGACACCACCATCTGTATAAACATGGAAATACCTTCAATACCATCTGTATACACATGGAAATATCTACACAGACAACTCTATAAGTATGGAAATATCTACACCGCCATCTGTATATACATGGAAATACCTACACTGCCATCTGTAGAAAGATAGAAATATCTACACCGCTATCTCTATAAGTATGGAAATATTTACACCGCCATCTCTATAAACATGAAAATATCTACACTGCCATCTCCATAAAGATGGAAGTATCTACTCCGCCATGTGTATAAACACGGAAATATCTACACCACCATCTGTGAAAACATGGAAATATCTACACCGCTATCTGTAAAAACATGGAAATATCTACACCACCATCTGCATGTCCACGGAAATATCTACGCTGCCATTTGTATAAACATGGAAATATCTACATGGCCATGTGTATAGATGGAAATATCAACAACGCCATCTCTACAAACATGGAAATATCTACACCGCTATCTCTATAAACATGGAAATATCTGCACAGCCATCTGTAAAACATGGAAATATTTCTATAATCATCTGTATAAACATGGAAATATCCTTAATGCCATCTGTATACAAATGGAAATATCTACACAGCCATCTGTATAAACATGTAAATATCCACACTGCTATCTCTATAAACATGGAAATATCTACACCGCCATCTCTATAAACATGAAAATATCTACACTGCCATCTCCATAAACATGGAACTAACTACTCCGCTATCTGTATAAACATGGAAACATCTACACCGCCATCTGAGTGAATAAGGAAATATCTACAATGCCATCTGTATAAAGATATAAATATCTGCACCGCGAGCTGTATAAACATGGAAATATCTACATCGCTATCTGTATAAACGTGGAAATACCAACACATCTATCGGTATAAACATGGAAATATCTACAACGCCATCTATATAAACATGGAAATATCTACACCGCTATGTCTATAAACATGGAAATACCTACACCGCTATCTCTATAAACATGGAAATATCTACACCGCTATCTGTATAAACATGGAAATATCTACACCGCTATCTGTATAAACATGGAAATATCTACACCGCGATCTGTATAAACATGGAAATATCTACACCGCGATCTGTATAAACATGGAAATATCTTCACCACGATCTGTATAAACATGGAAATATCTACACCGCTATCTGTATAAACATGGTAATATCTACACCACCTTCTATATAAACATGGAAATATCTACACCGCCATCTGCATAAACATGGAAATATCTACAATGCCATCTGCAGAAAGATGGAAATATCTACACCGCAATCTGTGTAAACATGGAAATATCTACACCGATATCTGTAAAAACATGGAAATATCTACACCGCGATCTGTATAAACATGGAAATATCTACAGCGCCATCTCTATAAACATTGAAATATCTACACTGCCATCTGTAAAAACATGGAAATATCTACACAGTCATCTGAATAAACATGGAAATATCTACACCACCATCTGTATAAACCTGGACATACCTACAATACCATCTGTATACACATGGAAATATCTACACAGATATCTGTATAAGTATGGAAATATCTACACCGCCATCTGTATAAACATGGAAATATCTACACTGCCATCTGTAGAAATATGGAATTATCTACACCGCTATCTCTATAAATATGGAAATATCTACACCGCCATCTCTATAAACATGAAAATATCTACACTGCCATCTCCATATAGATGGAAGTATCTACTCCGCCATGTGTATAAACACGGAAATATCTACACCACCATCTGTGAAAACATGGAAATATCTACACAACTATCTGTATAAACATGGAAATGTCTACAAGGCCATCTGTGTATAGATGGAAATATCAATATCGCCATTTGTACAAACAAGGAAATATCTACACCGCTATCTCTATAAACATGGTAATATCTGCACAGCCATCTGTAAAACATGGAAATACCTCTACAGTCATCTGTATAAACATGGAAATATCTACAATGCCATCTGTATACACATGGAAATATCTACACAGCCATCTGTGTAAACATGTAAATATCTACACTGCTATCTCTATAAACATGGAAATATCTACACCGCCATCTCTATAAACATGAAAATATCTACACTGCCATCTCCATAAAGATGGAAGTATCTACTCCGCCATGTGTATAAACACGGAAATATCTACACCACCATCTGTGAAAACATGGAAATATCTACACCGCGATCTGTATAAACATGGAAATATCTACACCGCCATCTGCATGTCCATGGAAATATCTACGCTGCCATCTGTATAAACATGGAAATATCTACACGGCCATCTGTGTATAGATGGAAATGTCAACAACGCCATCTGTACAAACATGGAAATATCTACACCGCTATCTCTATAAACATGGAAATATCTGCACAGCCATCTGTAAAACATGGAAATACATCTACAGTCATCTGTATAAACGTGGAAATATCTACAATGCCATCTGTATACACGTGGAAATATCTACACAGCCATCTGTATAAACATGTAAATATCTACACTGCTATCTCTATAAAGATGGAAATATCTACATCGCTATCTGTATAAATGTGGAAATACCAACACATCTATCAGTATAAACATGGAAATATCTACAACGCCATCTATATAAACATGGAAATATCTACACCGCTATGTCTATAAACATGGAAATACCTACACCGCTATCTCTATAAACATGGAAATATCTACACCGCTATCTGTATAAACATGGAAATATCTACACCGCGATCTGTATAAACATGGAAATATCTACACCGCGATCTGTATAATCATGGAAATATATTCACCACGATCTGTATAAACATGGAAATATCTACACTGCTATCTGTATAAACATGGTAATATCTACACCACCATCTATATAAACATGGACATATCTACACCGCCATCTGCATAAACATTTAAATATCTACAATGCCATCTGTAGAAAGATGGAAATATCTACACCGCAATCTGTGTAAACATGGAAATATCTACACCGATATCAGTAAAAACATGGAAATATCTTCACCGCTATCTGTATAAACATGGAAATATCTACGCCGCGATCTGTATAAACATGGAAATATCTACAGCGCCATCTATATAAACATTTAAATATCTACACTGCCATCTGTAAAAACATGGAAATATCTACACAGTCATCTGAAGAAACATGGAAATATCTACACCACCATCTGTATAAACATGGAAATATCTTCAATACCATCTGTATACACATGGAAATATCTACACAGACAACTCTATAAGTATGGAAATATCTTCACCGCCATCTGTATAAACATGGAAATATCTACACTGCCATCTGTAGAAAGATGGAAATATCTACACCGCTATCTCTATAAATATGGAAATATCTACACCGCCATCTCTATAAACATGAAAATATCTACACTGCCATCTCCATAAAGATGGAAGTATCTACTCCGCCATGTGTATAAACACGGAAATATCTACACCACCATCTGTGAATACATGGAAATATCTACACCGCCATCTGCATGTCCACGGAAATATCTACGCTGCCATTTGTATAAACATGGAAATATCTACATGGCCATGTGTATAGATGGAAATATCAACAACGCCATCTCTACAAACATGGAAATATCTACACCGCTATCTCTATAAACATGGAAATATCTGCACAGCCATCTGTAAAACATGGAAATACTTCTATAGTCATCTGTATAAACATGGAAATATCTACAATGCCATCTGTATACACATGGAAATATCTACACAGCCATCTGTATAAACATGTAAATATCCACACTGCTATCTCTATAAACATGGAAATATCTACACCGCCATCTCTATAAACATGAAAATATCTACACTGCCATCTCCATAAACATGGAACTAACTATTCCGCCATCTGTAAACATGGAAACATCTACACCGCCATCTGTGTGAATAAGGAAATATCTACAATGCCATCTGTATAAAGATATAAATATCTGCACGGCGAGCTGTATAAACATGGAAATATCTACATCGCTATCTGTATAAACGTGGAAATACCAACACATCTATCGGTATAAACATGGAAATATCTACAACGCCATCTATATAAACATGGAAATATCTACACCGGTATGTCTATAAACATGGAAATACCCACACCGCTATGTCTATAAACATGGAAATACCTACACCGCTATCTCTATAAACATGGAAATATCTACACCGCTATCTGTATAAACATGGAAATATCTACACCGCTATCTGTATAAACATGGAAATATCTACACCGCGATCTGTATAAACATGGAAATATCTACACCGCGATCTGTATAAACATGGAAATATCTTCAACACGATCTGTATAAACATGGAAATATCTACACCGCAATCTGTATAAACATGGAAATATCTACAGCGCCATCTCTATAAACATTGAAATATCTACACTGCCATCTGTAAAACATGGAAATATGTACACAGTCATCTGAATAAACATGGAAATAACTACACCACCATCTGTATAAACATGGAAATACCTACAATACCATCTGTATACACATGGAAATATCTACACAGACAACTCTATAAGTATGGAAATATCTACACCGCCATCTGTATAAACATGGAAATATCTACACTGCCATCTGTAGAAAGATGGAAATATCTACACCGCTATCTCTATAAATATGGAAATATCTACACCGCCATCTCTATAAACATGAAAATATCTACACTGCCATCTCCATAAAGATGGAAGTATCTACTCCGCCATGTGTATAAACACGGAAATATCTACACCACCATCTGTGAAAACATGGAAATATCTACACCGCTATCTGTATAAACATCGAAATATCTATACCGCCATCTGCATGTCCATGGAAATATCTACGCTGCCATTTGTATAAACATGGAAATATCTACTTGGCCATCTGTGTATAGATGGAAATATCAACAGCGCCATCTCTAAAAACATGGAAATATCTACACCACTATCTCTATAAACATGGAAATATCTGCACAGCCATCTGAAAAACATGGAAATACCTCTATAGTCATCTGTATAAACATGGATATATCTACAATGCCATCTGTATACACATGGAAATATCTACACAGTCATCTGTATAAACATGTAAATATCTACACTGCTATCTCTATAAACATGGAAATATCTACACCGCCATATCTATAAACATGAAAATATCTACACTGCCATCTCCATAAACATGGAACTAACTACTCCGCTATCTGTATAAACAGGGAAACATCTACACCGCCATCTGAGTGAATAAGGAAATATCTACAATGCCATCTGTATAAAGATATAAATATCTGCACCGCGAGCTGTATAAACATGGAAATATCTACATCGCTATCTGTATAAACGTGGAAATACCAACACATCTATCGGTATAAACATGGAAATATCTACAACGCCATCTATATAAACATGGAAATATCTACACCGCTATGTCTATAAACATGGAAATACATACACCGCTATCTCTATAAACATGGAAATATCTACACCGCTATCTGTATAAACATGGAAATATCTACACCGCTATCTGTATAAACATGGAAATACCTACACCGCGATCTGTATAAACATGGAAATATCTACACCACCATCTGTATAAACCTGGAAATACCTTCAATACCATCTGTATACACATGGAAATATCTACACAGACATCTGTATAAGTATGGAAATATCTACACCGCCATCTGTATAAACATGGAAATATCTACACTGCCATCTGTAGAAATATGGAATTATCTACACCGCTATCTCTATAAATATGGAAATATCTACACCGCCATCTCTATAAACATGAAAATATCTACACTGCCATCTCCATATAGATGGAAGTATCTACTCCGCCATGTGTATAAACACGGAAATATCTACACCACCATCTGTGAAAACATGGAAATATCTACACCACTATCTGTATAAACATGGAAATATCTACACGGCCATTTGTGTATAGATGGAAATATCAACATCGCCATTTGCACAAACAAGGAAATATCTACACCGCTATCTCTATAAACATGGAAATATCTGCACAGCCATCTGTAAAACATGGAAATACCTCTACAGTCATCTGTATAAACATGGAAATATCTACAATGCCATCTGCATACACATGGAAATATCTACACAGCCATCTGTGTAAACATGTAAATATCTACACTTCTATCTCTATAAACATGGAAATATCTACACCGCCATCTCTATAAACATGAAAATATCTACACTGCCATCTTCATAAACATGGAACTAACTACTCCGCCATCTGTATAAACATGGAAACATCTACACCGCCATCTGTGTGAATAAGGAAATATCTACAATGCCGTCTGTATAAAGATATAAATATCAGCACCGCGAGCTGTATAAACATGGAAATATCTACATCGCTATCTGTATAAACGTGGAAATACCAACACATCTACTGGTATAAACATGGAAATATCTACAACGCCATCTATATAAACATGGAAATATCTACACCGCTATGTCTATAAACATGGAAATACCTACACCGCTATCTCTATAAACATGGAAATATCTACACCGCTATCTGTATAAACATGGAAATATCTACAGCGCTATCTGTATAAACATGGAAATATCTACACCGCGATCTGTATAAACATGGAAATATCTACACGGCGATCTGTATAAACATGGAAATATCTTCACCACGATCTGTATAAACATGGAAATATCTACTCCGCTATCTGTATAAACATGGTAATATCTACACCACCATCTATATAAACATGGAAATATCTACACCGCCATCTGCATAAACATGGAAATATCTACAATGCCATCTGTAGAAAGATGGAAATATCTTCACCGCAATCTGTGTAAACATGGAAATATCTACACCGATATTTGTAAAAACATGGAAATATCTACACCACTATCTGTATAAACATGGAAATATCTACACCGCAATCTGTATAAACATGGAAATATCTACAGCGCCATCTATATAAACATTGAAATATCTACACTGCCATCTGTAAAACATGGAAATATCTACACAGTCATCTGAATAAACATGGAAATATCTACACCACCATCTGTATAAACATGGAAATACAGACAATACCATCTGTATACACATGGAAATATCTACAGAGACAACTCTATAAGTATGGAAATATCTACACCGCCATCTGTATAAACATGGAAATATCTACACTGCCATCTGTAGAAAGATGGAAATATCTACACCGCTATCTCTGTAAATATGGAAATATCTACACCGCCATCTCCATAAAGATGGAAGTATGTACTCCTCCATGTGTATAACCACGGAAATATCTACACCACCATCTGTGAAAACATGGAAATATCTACACCGCTATCTGTATAAACATGGAAATATCTACACCGCTCTCTGTATAAACATGGAAATATCTACACCGACATCTGCATGTCCATGTAAATATCTACGCTGCCATCTGTTTAAACATGGAAATATCTACACGGCCATCTGTGTATAGATGGAAATATCAACAACGCCATCTGTACAAACATGGAAATATCTACACCGCTATCTCTATAAACATGGAAATATCTGCAGAGCCATCGGTAAAACATGGAAATACCTCTACAGTCATCTGTATAAACATGGAAATATCTTCAATGCCATCTGTATACACATGGAAATACCTACACAGCCCTCTGTATAAACATGTAAATATCTACACTGCTATCTCTATAAACATGGAAATATCTACACCGCCATCTCTATAAACATGAAAATATCTACACTGCCATCTCCATAAACATGGAACTAACTACTCCGCCATCAGTATAAACATGGAAACATCTACTCAGCCATCTGTGTGAATAAGGAAATATCTGCAATGCCATCTGTATAATGATATAAATATCTGCACCGCGAGCTGTATAAACATGGAAATATCTACATCGCTATCTGTATAAACGTGGAAATACCAACACATCTATCGGTATAAACATGGAAATATCTACAACGCCATCTATATAAACATGGAAATATCTACACCGCTATGTCTACAAACATGGAAATACCTACACCGATATCTGTAAAAACATGGAAATATCTACACCGCGATCTGTATAAACATGGAAATATCTAGAGCGCCATCTCTATAAACATTGAAATATCTACACTGCCACCTGTAAAAACATGGAAATATCTACACAGTCATCTGAATAAACATGGAAATATCTACACCACCATCTGTATAAACATGGAAATACCTACAATACCATCTGTATACACGTGGATATATCTACACAGACATCTGTATAAGTATGGAAAATCTACAACGCCATCTGTATAAACATGGAAATATCTACACTGCCATCTGTAGAAAGATGGAAATATCTACACCGCTATCTCTATAAATATGGAAATATCTACACCGCCATCTCTATAAACATGAAAATATCTACACTGCCATCTCCATAAAGATGGAAGTATCTACTCCGCCATGTGTATAAACACGGAAATATCTACACCACCATCTGTGAAAACATGGAAATATCTACACCACGATCTGTATAAACATGGAAATATCTACACCGCCATCTGCATGTCCATGGAAATATCTACGCTGCCATCTGTATAAACATGGAAATATCTACACGGCCATCTGTGTATAGATGGAAATGTCAACAACGCCATCTGTACAAACATGGAAATATCTACACCGCTATCTCTATAAACATGGAAATATCTGCACAGCCATCTGTAAAACATGGAAATACATCTACAGTCATCTGTATAAACGTGGAAATATCTACAATGCCATCTGTATACACGTGGAAATATCTACACAGCCATCTGTATAAACATGTAAATATCTACACTGCTATCTCTATAAACATGGAAATATCTACATCGCTATCTGTATAAACGTGGAAATACCAACACATCTATCGGTATAAAGATGGAAATATCTACAAAGCCATCTATATAAACATGGAAATATCTACACCGCTATGTCTATAAACATGGAAATACCTACACCGCTATCTCTATAAACATGGAATTATCTACACCGCTATCTGTATAAACATGGAAATATCTACACCGCGATCTGTATAAACATGGAAATATCTACACCGCGATCTGTATAATCATGGAAATATATTCACCACGATCTGTATAAACATGGAAATATCTACACCGCTATCTGTATAAACATGGTAATATCTACACCACCATCTATATAAACATGGACATATCTACACCGCCATCTGCATAAACATTTAAATATCTACAATGCCATCTGTAGAAAGATGGAAATATCTACACCGCAATCTGTGTAAACATGGAAATATCTAAACCGATATCAGTAAAAACATGGAAATATCTTCACCGCTAACTGTATAAACATGGAAATATCTACGCCGCGATCTGTATAAACATGGAAATATCTACAGCGCCATCTATACAAACATTTAAATATCTACACTGCAATCTGTAAAAACATGGAAATATCTACACAGTCATCTGAAGAAACATGGAAATATCTACACCGCCATCTGTATAAACATGGAAATATCTACACTGCCATCTGTAGAAAGATGGAAATATCTACACCGCTATCTCTATAAATATGGAAATATCTGCACCGCCATCTCTATAAACATGAAAATATCTTCACTGCCATCTCCATAAAGATGGAAGTATCTACTCCGCCATGTGTATAAACACGGAAATAACTACACCACCATCTGTGAATACATGGAAATATCTACACCGCTATCTGTATAAACATGGAAATATCTATACCGCCATCTGCATGTCCATGGAAATATCTACGCTGCCATTTGTATAAACATGGAAATATCTACTTGGCCATCTGTGTATAGATGGAAATATCAACAGCGCCATCTCTAAAAACATGGAAATATCTACACCGCTATCTCTATAAACATGGAAATATCTGCACAGCCATCTGAAAAACATAGAAATACCTCTATAGTCATCTGTATAAACATGGAAATATCTACAATGCCATCTGTATACACATGGAAATATCTACACAGTCATCTGTATAAACATGTAAATATCTACACTGCTATCTCTATAAACATGGAAATATCTACACCGCCATCTCTATAAACATGAAAATATCTACACTGCCATCTCCATAAACATGGAACTAACTACTCCGCTATCTGTATAAACATGGAAACATCTACACCGCCATCTATGTGAATAAGGAAATATCTACAATGCCATCTGTATAAATATATAAATATCTGCACCGTGAGCTGTATAAACATGGAAATATCTACATCGCTATCTGTATAAACGTGGAAATACCAACACATCTATCGGTATAAACATGGAAATATCTACAACGCCATCTATATAAACTTGGAAATATCTACACCGCTATGTCTATAAACATGGAAATACCTACACCGCTATCTCTATAAACATGGAAATATCTACACCGCTATCTGTATAAACATGGAAATATCTACACCGCTATCTGTATAAACATGGAAATATCTACACCGCGATCTGTATAAACATGGAAATATCTACACCGCGATCTGTATAAACATGGAAATATCTTCACCACGATCTGTATAAACATGGAAATATCTACACCGCTATCTGTATAAACATGGTAATATCTACACCACCATCTATATAAACATGGAAATATCTACACCGCCATCTGCATAAACATGGAAATATCTACAATGCCATCTGCAGAAAGATGGAAATATCTACACCGCAATCTGTGTAAACATGGAAATATCTACACCGATATCTGTAAAAACATGGAAATATCTACACCGCGATCTGTATAAACATGGAAATATCTACAGCGCCATCTCTATAAACATTGAAATATCTACACTGCCATCTGTAAAAACATGGAAATATCTACACAGTCATCTGAATAAACATGGAAATATCTACACCACCATCTGTATAAACCTGGACATACCTACAATACCATCTGTATGCACATGGAAATATCTACACAGACATCTGTATAAGTATGGAAATATCTACACCACCATCTGTACAAACATGGAAATATCTACACTGCCATCTGTAGAAATATGGAATTATCTACACCGCTATCTCTATAAATATGGAAATATCTCCACCGCCATCTCTATAAACATGAAAATATCTACACTGCCATCTCCATATAGATGGAAGTATCTACTCCGCCATGTGTATAAACACGGAAATATCTACACCACCATCTGTGAAAACATGGAAATATCTACACCACTATCTGTATAAACATGGAAATATCTACACGGCCATCTGTGTATAGATGGAAATATCAACATCGCCATTTGTACAAACAAGGAAATATCTACACCGCTATCTCTATAAACATGGAAATATCTGCACAGCCATCTGTAAAACATGGAAATACCTCTACAGTCATCTGTATAAACATGGAAATATCTACAATGCCATCTGTATACACATGGAAATATCTACACAGCCATCTGTGTAAACATGTAAATATCTACACTGCTATCTCTATAAACATGGAAATATCTACACCGCCATCTCTATAAACATGAAAATATCTACACTGCCATCTCCATAAAGATGGAAGTATCTACTCCGCCATGTGTATAAACACGGAAATATCTACACCACCATCTGTGAAAACATGGAAATATCTACACCGCGATCTGTATAAACATGGAAATATCTACACCGCCATCTGCATGTCCATGGAAATATCTACGCTGCCATCTGTATAAACATGGAAATATCTACACGGCCATCTGTGTATAGATGGAAATGTCAACAACGCCATCTGTACAAACATGGAAATATCTACACCGCTATCTCAATAAACATGGAAATATCTGCACAGCCATCTGTAAAACATGGAAATACATCTACAGTCATCTGTATAAACGTGGAAATATCTACAATGCCATCTGTATACACGTGGAAATATCTACACAGCCATCTGTATAAACATGTAAATATCTACACTGCTATCTCTATAAAGATGGAAATATCTACATCGCTATCTGTATAAACGTGGAAATACCAACACATCTATCGGTATAAACATGGAAATATCTACAACGCCATCTATATAAACATGGAAATATCTACACCGCTATGTCTATAAACATGGAAATACCTACACCGCTATCTCTATAAACATGGAAATATCTACACCGCTATCTGTATAAACATGGAAATATCTACACCGCGATCTGTATAAACATGGAAATATCTACACCGCGATCTGTATAATCATGGAAATATATTCACCACGATCTGTATAAACATGGAAATATCTACACCGCTATCTGTATAAACATGGTAATATCTACACCACCATCTATATAAACATGGACATATCTACACCGCCATCTGCATAAACATTTAAATATCTACAATGCCATCTGTAGAAAGATGGAAATATCTACACCGCAATCTGTGTAAACATGGAAATATCTGCACCGATATCAGTAAAAACATGGAAATATCTTCACCGCTATCTGTATAAACATGGAAATATCTACGCCGCGATCTGTATAAACATGGAAATATCTACAGCGCCATCTATATAAACATTTAAATATCTACACTGCCATCTGTAAAAACATGGAAATATCTACACAGTCATCTGAAGAAACATGGAAATATCTACACCACCATCTGTATAAACATGGAAATATCTTCAATACCATCTGTATACACATGGAAATATCTACACAGACAACTCTATAAGTATGGAAATATCTACACCGCCATCTGTATAAACATGGAAATATCTACACTGCCATCTGTAGAAAGATGGAAATATCTACACCGCTATCTCTATAAATATGGAAATATCTACACCGCCATCTCTATAAACATGAAAATATCTACACTGCCATCTCCATAAAGATGGAAGTATCTACTCCACCATGTGTATAAACACGGAAATATCTACACCACCATCTGTGAATACATGGAAATATCTACACCGACATCTGCATGTCCACGGAAATATCTACGCTGCCATTTGTATAAACATGGAAATATCTACATGGCCATGTGTATAGATGGAAATATCAACAACGCCATCTCTACAAACATGGAAATATCTACACCGCTATCTCTATAAACATGGAAATATCTGCACAGCCATCTGTAAAACATGGAAATACTTCTATAGTCATCTGTATAAACATGGAAATATCTACAATGCCATCTGTATACACATGGAAATATCTACACAGCCATCTGTATAAACATGTAAATATCCACACTGCTATCTCTATATACATGGAAATATCTACACCGCCATCTCTATAAACATGAAAATATCTACACTGCCATCTCCATAAACATGGAACTAACTATTCCGCCATCTGTAAACATGGAAACATCTACACCGCCATCTGTGTGAATAAGGAAATATCTACAATGCCATCTGTATAAAGATATAAATATCTGCACGGCGAGCTGTATAAACATGGAAATATCTACATCGCTATCTGTATAAACGTGGAAATACCAACACATCTATCGGTATAAACATGGAAATATCTACAACGCCATCTATATAAACATGGAAATATCTACACCGCTATGTCTATAAACATGGAAATACCTACACCGCTATCTCTATAAACATGGAAATATCTACACCGCTATCTGTATAAACATGGAAATATCTACACCGCTATCTGTATAAACATGGAAATATCTACACCGCGATCTGTATAAACATGGAAATATCTTCAACACGATCTGTATAAACATGGAAATATCTACACCGCAATCTGTATAAACATGGAAATATCTACAGCGCCATCTCTATAAACATTGAAATATCTACACTGCCATCTGTAAAACATGGAAATATGTACACAGTCATCTGAATAAACATGGAAATAACTACACCACCATCTGTATAAACATGGAAATACCTACAATACCATCTGTATACACATGGAAATATCTACACAGACAACTCTATAAGTATGGAAATATCTACACCGCCATCTGTATAAACATGGAAATATCTACACTGCCATCTGTAGAAAGATGGAAATATCTACACCGCTATCTCTATAAATATGGAAATATCTACACCGCCATCTCTATAAACATGAAAATATCTACACTGCCATCTCCATAAAGATGGAAGTATCTACTCCGCCATGTGTATAAACACGGAAATATCTACACCACCATCTGTGAAAACATGGAAATATCTACACCGCTATCTGTATAAACATGGAAATATCTATACCGCCGTCTGCATGTCCATGGAAATATCTACGCTGCCATTTGTATAAACATGGAAATATCTACTTGGCCATCTGTGTATAGATGGAAATATCAACAGCGCCATCTCTAAAAACATGGAAATATCTACACCACTATCTCTATAAACATGGAAATATCTGCACAGCCATCTGAAAAACATGGAAATACCTCTATAGTCATCTGTATAAACATGGATATATCTACAATGCCATCTGTATACACATGGAAATATCTACACAGTCATCTGTATAAACATGTAAATATCTACACTGCTATCTCTATAAACATGGAAATATCTACACCGCCATATCTATAAACATGAAAATATCTACACTGCCATCTCCATAAACATGGAACTAACTACTCCGCGATCTGTATAAACAGGGAAATATCTACACTGCGATCTGTATAAACATGGAAATATCTTCACCACGATCTGTATAAACATGGAAATATCTACACTGATATCTGTATAAACATGGTAATATCTACACCACCATCTATATAAACATGGAAATATCTACACCGCCATCTGCATAAACATGGAAATATCTACAATGCCATCTGTAGAAAGATGGAAATATCTACACCGCAATCTGTGTAAACATGGAAATATCTACACCGATATCTGTAAAAACATGGAAATATCTACACCGCGATCTGTATAAACATGGAAATATCTACAGCGCCATCTCTATAAACATTGAAATATCTACACTGCCATCTGTAAAAACATGGAAATATCTACACAGTCATCTGAATAAACATGGAAATATCTACACCACCATCTGTATAAACCTGGAAATACCTTCAATACCATCTGTATACACATGGAAATATCTACACAGACATCTGTATAAGTATGGAAATATCTACACCGCCATCTGTATAAACATGGAAATATCTACACTGCCATCTGTAGAAATATGGAATTATCTACACCGCTATCTCTATAAATATGGAAATATCTACACCGCCATCTCTATAAACATGAAAATATCTACACTGCCATCTCCATATAGATGGAAGTATCTACTCCGCAATGTGTATAAACACGGAAATATCTACACCACCATCTGTGAAAACATGGAAATATCTACACCACTATCTGTATAAACATGGAAATATCTACACGGCCATTTGTGTATAGATGGAAATATCAACATCGCCTTTTGCACAAACAAGGAAATATCTACACCGCTATCTCTATAAACATGGAAATATCTGCACAGCCATCTGTAAAACATGGAAATACCTCTACAGTCATCTGTATAAACATGGAAATATCTACAATGCCATCTGCATACACATGGAAATATCTACACAGCCATCTGTGTAAACATGTAAATATCTACACTTCTATCTCTATAAACATGGAAATATCTACACCGCCATCTCTATAAACATGAAAATATCTACACTGTCATCTTCATAAACATGGAACTAACTACTCCGCCATCTGTATAAACATGGAAACATCTACACCGCCATCTGTGTGAATAAGGAAATATCTACAATGCCGTCTGTATAAAGATATAAATATCAGCACCGCGAGCTGTATAAACATGGAAATATCTACATCGCTATCTGTATAAACGTGGAAATACCAACACATCTACTGGTATAAACATGGAAATATCTACAACGCCATCTATATAAACATGGAAATATCTACACCGCTATGTCTATAAACATGGAAATACCTACACCGCTATCTCTATAAACATGGAAATATCTACACCGCTATCTGTATAAACATGGAAATATCTACAGCGCTATCTGTATAAACATGGAAATATCTACACCGCGATCTGTATAAACATGGAAATATCTACACTGCGATCTGTATAAACATGGAAATATCTTCACCACGATCTGTATAAACATGGAAATATCTATTCCGCTATCTGTATAAACATGGTAATATCTACACCACCATCTATATAAACATGGAAATATCTACACCGCCATCTGCATAAACATGGTAATATCTACAATGCCATCTGTAGAAAGATGGAAATATCTTCACCGCAATTTGTGTAAACATGGAAATATCTACACCGATATCTGTAAAAACATGGAAATATCTACACTACTATCTGTATAAACATGGAAATATCTACACCGCAATCTGTATAAACATGGAAATATCTACAGCGCCATCTCTATAAACACTGAAATATCTACACTGCCATCTGTAAAACATGGAAATATCTACACAGTCATCTGAATAAACATGGAAATATCTACTCCACCATCTGTATAAAAATGGAAATACAGACAATACCATCTGTATACACATGGAAATATCTACAGAGACAACTCTATAAGTATGGAAATATCTACACCGCCATCTGTATAAACATGGAAATATCTAAACTGCCATCTGTAGAAAGATGGAAATATCTACACCGCTATCTCTGTAAATATGGAAATATCTACACCGCCATCTCCATAAAGATGGAAGTATCTACTCCTCCATGTGTATAACCACGGAAATATCTACACCACCATCTGTGAAAACATGGAAATATCTACACCGCTATCTGTATAAACATGGAAATATCTACACCGCTCTCTGTATATACATGGAAATATCTACACCGACATCTGCATGTCCATGTAAATATCTACGCTGCCATCTGTTTAAACATGGAAATATCTACACGGCCATCTGTGTATAGATGGAAATATCAACAACGCCATCTGTACAAACATGGAAATATCTACACCGCTATCTCTATAAACATGGAAATATCTGCAGAGCCATCGGTAAAACATGGAAATACCTCTACAGTCATCTGTATAAACATGGAAATATCTTCAATGCCATCTGTATACACATGGAAATATCTACACAGCCATCTGTATAAACATGTAAATATCTACACTGCTGTCTCTATAAACATGGAAATATCTACACCGCCATCTCTATAAACATGAAAATATCTACACTGCCATCTCCATAAACATGGAACTAACTACTCCGCCATCAGTATAAACATGGAAACATCTACTCAGCCATCTGTGTGAATAAGGAAATATCTGCAATGCCATCTGTATAATGATATAAATATCTGCACCGCGAGCTGTATAAACATGGAAATATCTACATCGCTATCTGTATAAACGTGGAAATACCAACACATCTATCGGTATAAACATGGAAATATCTACAACGCCATCTATATAAACATGGAAATATCTACACCGCTATGTCTACAAACATGGAAATACCTACACCGCTATCTGTATAAACATGGAAATATCTACACCGCTATCTGTATAAACATGGAAATATCTACACCGCTATCTGTATAAACATGGAAATATCTACACCGCGATCTGTATAAACATGGAAATATCTTCACCACGATCTGTATAAACATGGAAATATCTACACCGCTATCTGTATAAACATGGTAATATCTACACCACCATCTATATAAACATGGAAATATCTACAACCCCATCTGCAGAAACATGGAAATATCTACAATGCCATCTGTAGAAAGATGGAAATATCTACACCGCAATCTGTGTAAACATGGAAATATCTACACCGATATCTGTAAAAACATGGAAATATCTACACCGCGATCTGTATAAACATGGAAATATCTAGAGCGCCATCTCTATAAACATTGAAATATCTACACTGCCACCTGTAAAAACATGGAAATATCTACACAGTCATCTGAATAAACATGGAAATATCTACACCACCATCTGTATAAACATGGAAATACCTACAATACCATCTGTATACACATGGATATATCTACACAGACATCTGTATAAGTATGGAAATACCTACAACGCCATCTGTATAAACATGGAAATATCTACACTGCCATCTGTAGAAAGATGGAAATATCTACACCGCTATCTCTATAAATATGGAAATATCTACACCGCCATCTCTATAAACATGAAAATATCTACACTGCCATCTCCATAAAGATGGAAGTATCTACTCCGCCATGTGTATAAACACGGAAATATCTACACCACCATCTGTGAAAACATGGAAATATCTACACCACGATCTGTATAAACATGGAAATATCTACACCGCCATCTGCATGTCCATGGAAATATCTACGCTGCCATCTGTATAAACATGGAAATATCTACACGGCCATCTGTGTATAGATGGAAATGTCAACAACGCCATCTGTACAAACATGGAAATATCTACACCGCTATCTCTATAAACATGGAAATATCTGCACAGCCATCTGTAAAACATGGAAATACATCTACAGTCATCTGTATAAACGTGGAAATATCTACAATGCCATCTGTATACACGTGGAAATATCTACACAGCCATCTGTATAAACATGTAAATATCTACACTGCTATCTCTATAAACATGGAAATATCTACATCGCTATCTGTATAAACGTGGAAATACCAACACATCTATCGGTATAAACATGGAAATATCTACAAAGCCATCTATATAAACATGGAAATATCTACACCGCTATGTCTATAAACATGGAAATACCTACACCGCTATCTCTATAAACATGGAAATATCTACACCGCTATCTGTATAAACATGGAAATATCTACACCGCGATCTGTATAAACATGGAAATATCTACACCGCGATCTGTATAATCATGGAAATATATTCACCACGATCTGTATAAACATGGAAATATCTACACCGCTATCTGTATAAACATGGTAATATCTACACCACCATCTATATAAACATGGACATATCTACACCGCCATCTGCATAAACATGTAAATATCTACAATGCCATCTGTAGAAAGATGGAAATATCTACACCGCAATCTGTGTAAACATGGAAATATCTACACCGATATCAGTAAAAACATGGAAATATCTTCACCGCTATCTGTATAAACATGGAAATATCTACGCCGCGATCTGTATAAACATGGAAATATCTACAGCGCCATCTATATAAACATTTAAATGTCTACACTGCCATCTGTAAAAACATGGAAATATCTACACAGTCATCTGAATAAACATGGAAATATCTACACCACCATCTGTATAAACATGGAAATACCTACAATACCATCTGTATACACATGGATATATCTACACAGACATGTGTATAAGTATGGAAATATCTACACCGCCATCTGTATAAACATGGAAATATCTACACTGCCATCTGTAGAAATATGGAAATATCTACACAGCGATCTGTATAAACATGGAAATATCTACACCGCGATCTGTATAAACATGGAAATATCTTCACCACGATCTGTATAAACATAGATATATCTACACCGCTATCTGTATAAACATGGTAATATCTACACCACCATCTATATAAATATGGAAATATCTACACCGCCATCTGCATAAACATGGAAATATCTACAATGCCTTCTGCAGAAAGATGGAAATATCTACACCGCAATCTGTGTAAACATGGAAATATCTACACCGATATCTGTAGAAACATGGAAATATCTACACCGCGATCTGTATATATATGGAAATATCTACAGCGCCATCTCTATAAACATTGAAATATCTGCACTGCCATCTGTAAAAACATGGAAATATCTACACAGTCATCTGAATAAACATGGAAATATCTACACCACCATCTGTATAAACATGGAAATACCTACAATACCATCTCTATACACATTGATATATATACACAGACATCTGTATAAGTATGGAAATATCTACACCGCCATCTGTATAAACATGGAAATATCTACACTGCCATCTGTAGAAAATGGAAATATCTACACCGCTATGTCTATAAACATGGAAATATCTACACCGTTATCTGTATAAACATGGAAATATCTACAACGCTATCTGTATAAACATGGAAATAACTACACGGCCCTCTGTGTATAGATGGAAATATCAACAACGCCATCTGTACAAATGGAAATATCTACACCGCTATCTCTATAAACATGGAAATATCTGCACAGCCATCTGTAAAACATGGAAATACCTCTACAGTCATCTGTATAAACATCGAAATATCTACACGGCCATCTGTGTATAGATGGAAATATCAACAACGCCATCTGTACAAACATGGAAATATCTACACCGCTATCTCTATAAACATGGAAATATCTGCAGAGCCATCGGTAAAACATGGAAATACCTCTTCAGTCATCTGTATAAACATGGAAATATCTACAATGCCATCTGTATACACATGGAAATATCTACACAGCCATCTGTAAACATGTAAATATCTACACTGCTATCTCTATGAACATGGAAATATCTACACCGCCATCTCTATAAACATGAAAATATCTACACTGCCATCTCCATAAACTTGGAACCAACTACTCCGCCATCTGTATAAACATGGAAACAACTACACCGCCATCTGTGTGAATAAGGAAATATCTACAATGCCATCTGTATAAAGATATAAATATCTGCACCGCGAGCTGTATAAACATGGAAATATCTACATCTCTATCTGTATAAACGTGGAACTACCAACACATCTATCGGTAGAAACATGGAAATATCTACAACGCCATCTATATAAACATGGAAATATCTACACCGCTATGTCTATAAACATGGAAATACCTACACCGCTATCTCTATAAACATGGAAATATCTACAACGCTATCTGTATAAACATGGAAATATCTACACCGCTATCTGTATAAACATGGAAATATCTACCCCGCGATCTGTATAAACATGGAAATATCTACACCGCGATCTGTATAAACATGGAAATATCTTCACCACGATCTGTATAAACATGGAAATATCTACACCGCTATCTGTATAAACATGGTAATATCTACACCACCATCTATATAAACATGGAAATATGTACACCGCCATCTGCATAAGCATGGAAACATCCACAATGCCATCTGTACAAAGATGGAAATATCTACACCGCAATCTGTGTAAACATGGAAATATCTACACCGATATCTGTAAAAACATGGAAATATCTACACCGCGATCGGTATAAACATGGAAATATCTACAGCGCCATCTCTATAAACATTGAAATATCTACTCTGCCATCTGTAAAAACATGGAAATATCTACACAGTCATCTTAATAAACATGGAAATATCTACACCACCATCTGTATAAACATGGAAATACCTACAATACCATCTGTATACACATGGATATATATACACAGACATCTGTATAAGTATGGAAATATCTACACCGCCATCTGTATAAACATGGAAATAGCCACACTGCCATCTGTAGAAAGATGGAATTATCTACACCGCTATCTCTATAAATATGGAAATATCTACACCGCCATCTCTATAAACATGGAAATATCTACACTGCCATCTCCATAAAGATGGAAGTATCTACTCCGCCATGTGTATAAATACGGAAATATCTACACCACCATCTGTGAAAACATGGAAATATCTACACCGCTATCTGTATAAACATGGAAATATCTACACCGCCATCTGCATGTCCATGGAAATATCTACGCTGCCATCTGTATAAACATGGAATTATCTACACGGCCATCTGGGTATAGATGGAAATATCAACAACGCCATCTGTACAAACATGGAAATATCTACACCGCTATCTCTATTAACATGGAAATATCTGCAGAGCCATCAGTAAAACATGGAAATACCTCTTCAGTCATCTGTATAAACATGGAAATATCTACAATGCCATCTGTATACACATGGAAATATCTACACAGCCATCTGTATAAACATGTAAATATCTACACTGCTATCTCTATAAACATGGAAATATCTACACCGCCATCTCTATAAACATGAAAATATCTACACTGCCATCTCCATAAACATGGAACTAACTACTCCGCCATCTGTATAAACATGGAAACATCTACACTGCCATCTGTGTGAATAAGGAAATATCTACAATGCCATCAGTATAAAGATATAAATATCTGCACCGCGAGCTGTATAAACATGGAAATATCTACATCGCTATCTGTATAAACGTGGAAATACCAACACATCTATCGGTATAAACATGGAAATAGTTACAACGCCATCTATATAAACATGGAAATATCTACACCGCTACGTCTATAAACATGGAAATACCTACACCGCTATCTCTATAAACATGGAAATATCTACACCGCTATCTGTATAAACATGGAAATATCTACACCGCTATCTGTATAAACATGGAAATATCTGCACAGCGATCTGTATAAACATGGAAATATCTACACCGCGATCTGTATAAACATGGAAATATCTTCACCACGATGTGTATAAACATAGAAATATCTACACCGCTGTCTGTATAAACATGGTAATATCTACACCACCATCTATATAAACATGGAAGTATCTACACCGCCATCTGCATAAACATGGAAATATCTACAATGCCATCTGTAGAAAGATGGAAATATCTACACCGCAATCTGTGTAAACATGGAAATATCTACACCGTTATCTGTAAAATCATGGAAATATCTACACTGCTATCTGTATAAACATGGAAATATCTACACCGCGATCTGTATAAACATGGAATATCTACAGCGCCATCTCTATAAACATTGAAATATCTACACTGCCATCTGTAAAAACATGGAAATATCTACACAGTCATCTGAATAAACATTGAAATATCTACACCACCATCTGTATAAAGATGGAAATACCTACAATACCATCTGTATACACATGGAAATATCTACACAGACATCTGTATAAGTATGGAAATATCTACACCGCCATCTGTATAAACATGGAAATATCTGCACTGCCATCTGTAGAAAGATGGAATTATCTACACCGCTATCTCAATAAATATGGAAATATCTACACCGCCATCTCTATAAACATGAAAATATCTACACTGCCATCTCCATAAAGATGGAAGTATCTACTCCGCCCTGTGTATAAACACGGAAATATCTACACCACCATCTGTGAAAACATGGAAATATCTACACCGCTATCTGTATAAACATGGAAATATCTACACTGCCATCTGCATGTCCATGGAAATATCTACGCTGCCATCTGTATAAACATGGAAATATCTACACGGCCATCTGTGTATAGATGGAAATATCATCGCCATCTGTACAAACATGGAAATATCTACACCGCTATCTCTATAAACATGGAAATAACTGCACAGCCATCTGTAAAACATGGAAATACCTCTACAGTCATCTGTATAAACATGGAAATATCTACAATGCCAACTGTATACACATGGAAATATCTACACAGCCATCTGTATAAACATGTAAATATCTACACTGCCATCTCCATAAACATGGAACTAACTACTCCGCCATCTGTATAAACATGGAAACATCTACACCGCCAACTGTGTGAATAAGGAAATATCTACAATGCCATCTGTATAAAGATATAAATATCTGCACCGCGAGCTGTATAAACATGGAAATATCTACATCGCTATCTGTATAAACGTGGAAATACCAACACATCTATCGGTATAAACATGGAAATATCTACAACGCCATCTGTATAAACATGGAAATATCTACACTGCTATGTGTATAAACATGGAAATACCTACACCGCTATCTCTATTAACATGGAAATATCTACACCGCTATCTGTATAAACATAGAAATATCTACACCGCTATCTGTATAAACATGGTAATATCTACACTACCATCTATATAAACATGGAAATATCTACACCGCCATCTGCATAAACATGGAAATATCTACAATGCCATCTGTAGAAAGATGGAAATATCTACACCGCAATCTGTGTAAACATGGAAATATCTGCACCGATATCTGTAAAAACATGGAAATATCTACACCGCTATCTGTATAAACATGGAAATACCTACACGGCGATCTGTATAAACATGGAAATATCTACAGCGCCATCTCTATAAACATTGAAATATCTACACTGCCATCTGTAAAACATGGAAATATCTACACAGTCATCTGAATAAACATGGAAATATCTACACCACCATCTGTATAAACATGGAGATACCTACAATACCATCTGTATACACATGGAAATATCTACACAGACATCTCTATAAGTATGGAAATATCTACACCGCCATCTGTATTAACATGGAAATATCTACACTGCCATCTGTAGAAAGATGGAAATATCTACACCGCTATCTCTACAAATATGGAAATATCTACACCGCCATCTCTATAAACATGAAAATATCTAGACTGCCATCTCCATAAAGATGGAAGTATCTACTCCGCCATGTGTATAAACACGGCAATATCTACACCACCATCTGTGAAAACATGGAAATATCTACACCGCTCTCTGTATAAACATGGAAATATCTACACCGCCATCTGCATGTCCATGGAAATATCTACGCTGCCATCTGTATAAACATGGAAATATTTACACGGCCATCTGTGTATTGATGGAAATATCAACAACGCCATCTGTACAAACATGGAAATATCTACACCACTATCTCTATAAACATGGAAATATCTGCAGAGCCATCGGTAAAACATGGAAATACCTCTACAGTCATCAGTATAAACATGGAAATATCTACAATGCCATCTATATACACATGGAAATATCTACACAGCCATCTGCATAAACATGAAAATATCTACACTGCTATCTCTATAAACATGAAAATATCTACACCGCCATCTCTATAAACATGAAAATATCTACACTGCCATCTCCATAAACAAGGAAATAACTACTCCGCCATCTGTATAAACATGGAAACATCTACACCGCCATCTGTGTGAATAAGGAAATATCTACAATGCCATCTGTATAAAGATATAAATATCTGCATCGCGAGCTGTATAAACATGGAAATATCTACATCGCTATCTGTATCAACGTGGAAATACCAACACATCTATCGGTATAAACATGGAAATATCTACAACGCCATCTATATAAACATGGAAATATCTACACCGCTATGTCTATAAACATGGAAATACCTACACCGCTATCTCTATAAACATGGAAATATCTACACCGCTATCTGTATAAACATGGAAATATCTACACCGCTATCTGTATAAACATGGAAATATCTACACCGCGATCTGTATAAACATGGAAATATCTACACCGCTATCTGTATAAACATGGAAATATCTTCACCACGATCTGTATAAACATGGAAATATCTACACCGCTATCTGTATAAACATGGTAATATCTACACCACCATCTATATAAACATGGAAATATCTACACCGCCATCTGCATAAACATGGAAATATCTACAATGCCATCTGTAGAAAGATGGAAATATCTTCACCGCAATCTGTGTAAACATGGAAATATCTACACAGATATCTGTAAAAACATGGAAATATCTACACAGCCATCTGTATAAACATGTAAATATCTACACTGGTATCTCAATAAACATGGAAATATCTACACCGCCATCTGCATAAACATGGAAATATCTACACAGACATCTGTATAAACATAGAAATATCTACACTACCTTCTGTATAAACTTGGAAATATCTACACTGACATCTGTAGAAAGATGGAAAAGTCTACAAAGCGATTTGTATAAATATGGGAATTTCTACACCGCTACCAGTATAAACACGGAAATATCTGCACCGCTATCTGTATCAACATGGAAATAACTACACCGCAATCTGTATAAACATGGAAATATCTACAATGCTATCTCTGTAAACATGGAAATATCTACACAGCTATCTGTGTAAACTTGGTAATATCTACACCGGTATCTGTGTAAATTTGGCAATACCTACAACGCAATCTGTGCAAAGATGGAAATACCTACACCGCTATCTCTGTAAACATGGAAATATCTACACCGATATCTGTATAAACATGGAAATATCTACACTGCAATCTGTATAAACATGGAAATATCTACAGCGCCATCTGTATAAACATGGAAATATCTACACCGCCATCTGTACACACATGGAAATATCTACACAGCCATCTGTATAAACATGGAAATATCTACACTGATATCTCTATAAACATGTTAATATCTACACCGCTATGTGTATAAACATGGAAATATCTACGTCGCTATCTGTATAAACAGGGAAATAACTCCACAGCTATCTGTATAAACATGGAAATATCTACACCGCTGTCTGTATAAACATGGAAATATCTACACCGCTATCTGTATAAACCTGGACAATTCTACACCGCTATCTGTATAAATACGGAAATATCTAAACCGCTATGTGTATAAACATGGAAATATCTACAACGCTATCTCTGTAAACATGGAAATATCTACACATCTATCTGTGTAAACTTGGAAATATCTACACAGCTATCTGTGTAAAATGGAAATATCTACACAGCAATCTGTGCAAAGATGGAAATATCTACACCTCTATCTCTGTAAACATGGAAATAACTACACAGCTATCTGTATAAACATGGAAATATATATACTGCAGTCTCTATAAACATGGAAATATCTCCACCGCTATCTGTATAAAAATGAAAATATCTACACAGCTATCTGTATAAACATGGACATATCTACTCCGCAATCTGTATAAACTTGGAAATATCTACAACGCTATGTGTGTAAACATGCAAATATCTACACAGCTATCTGTGTAAACTTGGAAATATCTACACAGCTATCTGCGTAAACATGGAATTATCTACACGGCAATCTGTGCAAAGATGGAAATAACTACACCGCTATCTCTGTAAACATGGAAATATCTACACCGTTATCTGTATAAACTTGGAAATATCTACACCGCTATCTGTATTAGCGAGGAAATATCTGCACCGCTATCACTATAAGCATGGAAATATCTACACCGATATCTGTATAAACATGGAAATAGCTACAACACTATCTGTGTAAACATGGAAATATCTACACAGCTGTCTATGTAAACATGGAAATATGTACACCGCTATCTGTGTGAAGATGGAAATATCTACACGGCAATCTGTGCAAATATGGAAATATCTACACCTCTATCTCTGTAAATATGGAAATATCTACACCGCTATCTGTATAAACATGGAAATATCTACATGGCTATCTCTATAAACTTGGAAATAGCTACACTGCCATCTTTATAAACGTGGAATTAACTACACAGTCATCTGTATAAACATGGAAATATCTACACCATTATCTGTATAAACATGGAAATATCTACAATGCCATCTGTATAAACATGGAAATAACATCACTGCTATCTCTATAAACATGGAAATTCCTACACCGCTATCTGTATAACCATGGAAATATCTCCACCGCTATCTGTATAAACATGGTAATATCAACACCGCTATCTGTATAAACTTAGAAATATCTACACCGCTATCTGTATAAATAGGGAAATAATTTCAAGGCTATCTCTATGAACATGGAAATGTCTACACCGCTATCTGTATAAACATGGAAATATCTACATGGCTATCTTTATAAACATGGAATTATCTACACCGCCATCTGTATAAACATGGAAATACCTACACAGTCATCTGTATAAACATGGAAATACCTATACAGTCATCTGTATAAACATGGAAATATCTACAATGCCTTCTGTATACACATGGAAATATCTACACAGCCATCTGTATAAACATGTAAATATCTACACTGGTATCTCAATAAACATGGAAATATCTACACCGCCATCTGCATAAACATGGAAATATCTACACAGACATCTGTATAAACATAGAAATATCTACACTACCTTCTGTATAAACTTGGAAATATCTACACTGACATCTGTAGAAAGATGGAAAAGTCTACAAAGCGATCTGTATAAACATGGGAATTTCTACACCGCTACCAGTATCAACACGGAAATATCTACACCGCTATCTGTATCAACATGGAAATAACTACACCGCAATCTGTATAAACATGGAAATATCTACAATGCTATCTCTGTAAACATGGAAATATCTACACAGCTATCTGTGTAAACTTGGTAATATCTACACCGCTATCTGTGTAAATTTGGCAATACCTACAACGCAATCTGTGCAAAGATGGAAATACCTACACCGCTGTCTCTGTAAACATGGAAATATCTACACCGATATCTGTATAAACATGGAAATAACTACACCGCCATCTGTACACACATGGAAATATCTACACAGCCCTCTGTATAAACATGGAAATATCTACACTGATATCTCTATAAACATGTTAATATCTACACCGCTATGTGTATAAACATGGAAATATCTACGTCGCTATCTGTATAAACAGGGAAATATCTCCACAGCTATCTGTATAAACATGGAAATATCTACACTGCTATCTGTATAAACATGGAAATATCTACACCGCTATCTGTATAAACCTGGACAAATCTACACCGCTATCTGTATAAATACGGAAATATCTAAAACGCTATCTGTATAAACATGGAAATATCTACAACGCTATCTCTGTAAACATGGAAATATCTACACATCTATCTGTGTAAACTTGGAAATATCTACACAGCTATCTGTGTAAAATGGAAATATCTACACAGCAATCTGTGCAAAGATGGAAATATCTACACCTCTATCTCTGTAAACATGGAAATAACTACACAGCTATCTGTAAAAACATGGAAATATATATACTGCAGTCTCTATAAACATGGAAATATCTCCACCGCTATCTGTATAAAAATGAAAATATCTACACAGCTATCTGTATAAACATGGACATATCTACTCCGCAATCTGTATAAACTTGGAAATATCTACAACGCTATGTGTGTAAACATGCAAATATCTACACAGCTATCTGTGTAAACTTGGAAATATCTACACAGCTATCTGCATAAACATGGAAATATCTACACGGCAATCTGTGCAAATATGGAAATATCTACACCTCTATCTCTGTAAACATGGAAATATCTACACCGCTATCTGTATAAACATGGAAATATCTACATGTCTATCTCTATAAACTTGGAAATACCTACACTGCCATCTTTATAAACGTGGAATTAACTACACAGTCATCTGTATAAACATGGAAATATCTACACCATTATCTGTATAAACATGGAAATATCTACAATGCCATCTGTATAAACATGGAAATAACATCACTGCTATCTCTATAAACATGGAAATTCCTACACCGCTATCTGTATAACCATGGAAATATCTCCACCGCTATCTGTATAAACATGGAAATATCAACACCGCTATCTGTATAAACTTAGAAATATCTACACCGCTATCTGTATAAATAGGGAAATAACTTCAAGGCTATCTCTATGAACATGGAAATGTCTACACCGCTATCTGTATAAACATGGAAATATCTACATGGCTATCTTTATAAACATGGAAATATCTACACCGCCATCTGTATAAACATGGAAATACCTACACAGTCATCTGTATAAACATGGAAATACCTATACAGTCATCTGTATAAACATGGAAATATCTACAATGCCTTCTGTATACACATGGAAATATCTACACAGCCATCTGTATAAACATGTAAATATCTACACTGGTATCTCAATAAACATGGAAATATCTACACCGCCATCTGCATAAACATGGAAATATCTACACAGACATCTGTATAAACATAGAAATATCTACACTACCTTCTGTATAAACTTGGAAATATCTACACTGACATCTGTAGAAAGATGGAAAAGTCTACAAAGCGATCTGTATAAACATGGGAATTTCTACACCGCTACCAGTATCAACACGGAAATATCTACACCGCTATCTGTATCAACATGGAAATAACTACACCGCAATCTGTATAAACATGGAAATATCTACAATGCTATCTCTGTAAACATGGAAATATCTACACAGCTATCTGTGTAAACTTGGTAATATCTACACCGCTATCTGTGTAAATTTGGCAATACCTACAACGCAATCTGTGCAAAGATGGAAATACCTACACCGCTATCTCTGTAAACATGGAAATATCTACACCGATATCTGTATAAACATGGAAATATCTACACTGCAATCTGTATAAACATGGAAATATCTACAGCGCCATCTGTATAAACATGGAAATATCTACACCGCCATCTGTACACACATGGAAATATCTACACAGCCATCTGTATAAACATGGAAATATCTACACTGATATCTCTATAAACATGTTAATATCTACACCGCGATGTGTATAAACATGGAAATATCTACGTCGCTATCTGTATAAACAGGGAAATATCTCCACAGCTATCTGTATAAACATGGAAATATTTACACTGCTATCTGTATAAACATGGAAATATCTACACCGCTATCTGTATAAACCTGGACAAATCTACACTGCTATCTGTATAAATACGGAAATATCTAAACCGCTATCTGTATAAACATGGAAATATCTACAACGCTATCACTGTAAACATGGAAATATCTACACATCTATCTGTGTAAACTTGGAAATATCTACACAGCTATCTGTGTAAAATGGAAATATCTACACAGCAATCTGTGCAAAGATGGAAATATCTACACCTCTATCTCTGTAAATATGGAAATAACTACACAGCTATCTGTATAAACATGGAAATATATATACTGCAGTCTCTATAAACATGGAAATATCTCCACCGCTATCTGTATAAAAATGAAAATATCTACACAGCTATCTGTATAAACATGGACATATCTACTCCGCAATCTGTATAAACTTGGAAATATCTACAACGCTATGTGTGTAAACATGCAAATATCTACACAGCTATCTGTGTAAACTTGGAAATATCTACACAGCTATCTGCGTAAACATGGAAATATCTACACGGCAATCTGTGCAAAGATGGAAATAACTACACCGCTATCTCTGTAAACATGGAAATATCTACACCGTTATCTGTATAAACTTGGAAATATCTACACCGCAATCTGTATTAGCGAGGAAATATCTGCACCGCTATCACTATAAGCACGGAAATATCTACACCGATATCTGTATAAACATGGAAATACCTACAACACTATCTGTGTAAACATGGAAATATCTACACAGCTGTCTATGTAAACATGGAAATATCTACACCGCTATCTGTGTGAAGATGGAAATATCTACACGGCAATCTGTGCAAATATGGAAATATCTACACCTCTATCTCTGTAAACATGGAAATATCTACACCGCTATCTGTATAAACATGGAAATATCTACATGGCTATCTCTATAAACTTGGAAATAGCTACACTGCCGTCTTTATAAACGTGGAATTAACTACAGAGTCATCTGTATAAACATGGAAATATTTACACCATTATCTGTATAAACATGGAAATATCTACAATGCCATCTGTATAAACATGGAAATAACATCACTGCTATCTCTATAAACATGGAAATTCCTACACCGCTATCTGTATAACCATGGAAATATCTCCACCGCTATCTGTATAAACATGGAATTATCAACACCGCTATCTGTATAAACTTAGAAATATCTACACCGCTATCTGTATAAATAGGGAAATAACTTCAAGGCTATCTCTATGAACATGGAAATGTCTACACCGCTATCTGTATAAACATGGAAATATCTACATGGCTATCTTTATAAACATGGAAATATCTACACCGCCATCTGTATAAACATGGAAATACCTACACAGTCATCTGTATAAACATGGAAATACATATACAGTCATCTGTATAAACATGGAAATATCTACAATGCCTTCTGTATACACATGGAAATATCTACACAGCCATCTGTATAAACATGAAAATATCTACACTGGTATCTCAATAAACATGGAAATATCTACACCGCCATCTGCATAAACATGGAAATATCTACACAGACATCTGTATAAACATAGAAATATCTACACTACCTTCTGTATAAACTTGGAAATATCTACACTGACATCTGTAGAAAGATGGAAAAGTCTACAAAGCGATCTGTATAAACATGGGAATTTCTACACCGCTACCAGTATCAACACGGAAATATCTACACCGCTATCTGTATCAACATGGAAATAACTACACCGCAATCTGTATAAACATGGAAATATCTACAATGCTATCTCTGTAAACATGGAAATATCTACACAGCTATCTGTGTAAACTTGGTAATATCTACACCGCTATCTGTGTAAATTTGGCAATACCTACAACGCAATCTGTGCAAAGATGGAAATACCTACACCGCTATCTCTGTAAACATGGAAATATCTACACCGATATCTGTATAAACATGGAAATATCTACACTGCAATCTGTATAAACATGGAAATATCTACAGCGCCATCTGTATAAACATGGAAATATCTACACCGCCATCTGTACACACATGGAAATATCTACACAGCCATCTGTATAAACATGGAAATATCTACACTGATATCTCTATAAACATGTTAATATCTACACCGCTATGTGTATAAACATGGAAATATCTACGTCGCTATCTGTATAAACAGGGAAATATCTCCACAGCTATCTGTATAAACATGGAAATATCTACACTGCTATCTGTATAAACATGGAAATATCTACACCGCTATCTGTATAAACCTGGACAAATCTACACCGCTATCTGTATAAATACGGAAATATCTAAACCGCTATCTGTATAAACATGGAAATATCTACAACGCTATCTCTGTAAACATGGAAATATCTACACATCTATCTGTGTAAACTTGGAAATATCTACACAGCTATCTGTGTAAAATGGAAATATCTACACAGCAATCTGTGCAAAGATGGAAATATCTACACCTCTATCTCTGTAAACATGGAAATAACTACACAGCTATCTGTATAAACATGGAAATATATATACTGCAGTCTCTATAAACATGGAAATATCTCCACCGCTATCTGTATAAAAATGAAAATATCTACACAGCTATCTGTATAAACATGGACATATCTACTCCGCAATCTGTATAAACTTGGAAATATCTACAACGCTATGTGTGTAAACATGGAAATATCTACACAGCTATCTGTGTAAACTTGGAAATATCTACACAGCTATCTGCGTAAACATGGAAATATCTACACGGCAATCTGTGCAAAGATGGAAATAACTACACCGCTATCTCTGTAAACATGGAAATATCTACACCGTTATCTGTATAAACTTGGAAATATCTACACCGCTATCTGTATTAGCGAGGAAATATCTGCACCGCTATCACTATAAGCATGGAAATATCTACACCGATATCTGTATAAACATGGAAATATCTACAACACTATCTGTGTAAACATGGAAATATCTACACAGCTGTCTATGTAAACATGGAAATATGTACACCGCTATCTGTGTGAAGATGGAAATATCTACACGGCAATCTGTGCAAATATGGAAATATCTACACCTCTATCTCTGTAAACATGGAAATATCTACACCGCTATCTGTATAAACATGGAAATATCTACATGGCTATCTCTATAAACTTGGAAATATCTACACTGCCATCTTTATAAACGTGGAATTAACTACACAGTCATCTGTATAAACATGGAAATATCTACACCATTATCTGTATAAACATGGAAATATCTACAATGCCATCTGTATAAACATGGAAATAACATCACTGCTATCTCTATAAACATGGAAATTCCTACACCGCTATCTGTATAACCATGGAAATATCTCCACCGCTATCTGTATAAACATGGAAATATCAACACCGCTATCTGTATAAACTTAGAAATATCTACACCGCTATCTGTATAAATAGGGAAATAACTTCAAGGCTATCTCTATGAACATGGAAATGTCTACACCGCTATCTGTATAAACATGGAAATATCTACATGGCTATCTTTATAAACATGGAAATATCTACACCGCCATCTGTATAAACATGGAAATACCTACACAGTCATCTGTATAAACCTGGAAATACCTATACAGTCATCTGTATAAACATGGAAATATCTACAGTGCCTTCTGTATACACATGGAAATATCTACACAGTCATCTGAATAAACATGGAAATAGCTACACCACCATCTGTATAAACATGGAAATACCTACAATACCATCTGTATACACATGGATATATCTACACAGACATCTGTATAAGTATGGAAATATCTACACCGCCATATGTATAAACTTGGAAATATCTACACTGCCATCTGTAGACAGATGGAAATATCTACACCGCTATCTCTATAAATATGGAAATATCTACACCGCCATCTCTATAAACATGAAAATATCTACACTGCCATCTCCATAAAGATGGAAGTATCTACTCCTCCATGTGTATAAACACGGAAATATCTACACCACCATCTGTGAAAACATGGAAATATCTACACCGCTATCTGTATAAACATGGAAATATCTACACCGCTCTCTGTATAAACATGGAAATATCTACACCGCTCTCTGTATAAACAAGGAAATATCTACACCGCCATCTGCATGTCCATGGAAATATCTACGCTGCCATCTGTATAAACTTGGAAATATCTACACGGCCATCTGTGTATAGATGGAAATATCAACAACGCCATCTGTACAAACATGGAAATATCTACACCGCTATCTCTATAAACATGGAAATATCTGCAGAGCCATCGGTAAAACATGGAAATACCTCTACAGTCATCTGTATAAACATGGAAATATCTTCAATGCCATCTGTATACTCATGGAAATATCTACACAGCCATTTGTATAAACATGTATATATCTACACTGCTATCTCTATAAACATGGAAATATCTACACCGCCATCTCTATAAACATGAAAATATCTACACTGCCATCTCCATAAACATGGAACTAACTACTCCGCCATCTGTATAAACATGGAAACATCTACTCCGCCATCTGTGTGAATAAGGAAATATCTGAAATGCCATCTGTATAATGATATAAATATCTGCACCGCGAGCTGTATAAACATGGAAATATCTACATCGCTATCTGAATAAACGTGGAAATACCAACACATCTATCGGTATAAACATGGAAATATCTACAACGCCATCTATATAAACATGGAAATATCTACACCGCTATGTCTATAAACATGGAAATACCTACACCGCTATCTCTATAAACATGGAAATATCTACACCGCTATCTGTATAAACATGGAAATATCTACACCGCTATCGGTATAAACATGGAAATAACTACACTGCGATCTGTATAAACATGGAAATATCTTCACCACGATCTGTATAAACATGGAAATAACTACACCGCTATCTGTATAAACATGGTAATATCTACACCACCATCTGTATAAACATGGAAATATCTACAATGCCATCTGCATAAACATGGAAACCTCTACAATGCCATCTGTAGAAAGATGGAAATATCTACACCGCAATCTGTATAAACATGGAAATATCTACACTGCTATCTCTATAAACATGGAAATATCTACACCGCCATCTCTATAAACATGAAAATATCTACACTGCCATCTCCATAAACATGGAACTAACAACTCCGCCATCTGTATAAACATGGAAACATCTACACCGCCATCTGTGTGAATAAGGAAATATCTACAATGCCATCAGTATAGAGATATAAATATCTGCACCGCGAGCTGTATAAACATGGAAATATCTACATCGCTATCTGTATAAACGTGGAAATACCAACACATCTATCGTTATAAACATGGAAATATCTACAACGCCATCTATATAAACATGGAAATATCTACACGGCTATGTCTATAAATATGGAAATAACTACACCGCTATCTCTATAAACATGGAAATATCTACACCGCTATCTGTATAAACATGGAAATATCTACACCGCTATCTGTATAAACATGGAAATATCTACACAGCGATCTGTATAAACATGGAAATATCTACACCGCGATCTGTATAAACATGGAAATATCTTCACCACGATCTGTATAAACATGGAAATATCTACACCGCTATCTGTATAAACATGGTAATATCTACACCATCATCTATATAAACATGGAAATATCTACACGGCCATTTGCATAAACATGGATATATCTACAATGCCATCTGTAGAAAGATGGAAATATCTACACCGCAATCTGTGTAAACATGGAAATATCTACACTGATATCTGTAAAAACATGGAAATATCTACACCGCTATCTGTATAAACATGGAAATATCTACATCGCAATCTGTATAAACATGGAAATATCTACAGCGCCATCTCTATACACATTGAAATATCTACACAGCCATCTGTAAAACATGGAAATATCTACTCAGTCATCTGAATAAACATGGAAATATCTACACCACCATCTGTATAAACATGGAAATACCTACAATACCATCTGTATACACATGGAAATATCTACACAGACATCTCTATAAGTATGGAAATATCTACACCGCCATCTGTATAAACACGGAAATATCTACACTGCCATCTGTAGACAGATGGAAATATCTACACAGCTATCTCTATAAATATGGAAATATCTACACCGCCATCTCTATAAACATGAAAATATCTACACTGCCATCTCCATAAAGATGGAAGTATCTACTCCTCCATGTGTATAAACACGGAAATATCTACTCCACCATCTGTGAAAACATGGAAATATCTACACCGCTATCTGTATAAAAATGGAAATATCTACACCGCTCTCTGTATAAACGTGGAAATATCTACACCGCCATCTGCATGTCCATGGAAATATCTACGCTGCCATCTGTATAAACATGGAAATATCTACACGGCCATCTGTGTATAGATGGAAATATCAACAACGCCATCTGTACAAACATGGAAATATCTACACCGCTATCTCTATAAACATGGAAATATCTGCAGAGCCATCGGTAAAACATGGAAATACCTCTACAGTCATCTGTATAAACATGGAAATATCTTCAATGCCATCTGTATACACATGGAAATATCTACACAGCCATCTGTATAAACATGTAAATATCTACACTGCTATCTCTATAAACATGGAAATATCTACACCGCCATCTCTATAAACATGAAAATATCTACACTGCCATCTCCATAAACATGGAACTAACTACTCCGCCATCTGTATAAACATGGAAACATCTACTCCGCCATCTGTGTGAATAAGGAAATATCTGCAATGCCATCTGTATAATGATATAAATATCTGCACCGCGAGCTGTATAAACATGGAAATATCTACATCGCTATCTGTATAAACGTGGAAATACCAACACATCTATCGGTATAAACATGGAAATATCTACAAAGCCGTCTATATAAACATGGAAATATCTACACCGCTATGTCTATAAACATGGAAATACCTACACCGCTATCTCTATAAACATGGAAATATCTACACCGCTATCTGTATAAACATGGAAATATCTACACCGCTATCTGTATAAACATGGAAATATCTACACCGCGATCTGTATAAACATGGAAATATCTTCACCACGATCTGTATAAACATGGAAATATCTACACCGCTATCTGTATAAACATGGTAATATCTACACCACCATCTATATAAACATGGAAATATCTACAACGCCATCTGCATAAACATGGAAATATCTACAATGCCATCTGTAGAAAGATGGAAATATCTACACCGCAATCTGTGTAAACATGGAAATATCTACACCGATAACTGTAAAAACATGGAAATATCTACACCGATATCTGTATAAACATGGAAATATCTAGAGCGCCATCTCTATAAACATTGAAATATCTACACTGCCACCTGTAAAAACATGGAAATATCTACACAGTCATCTGAATAAACATGGAAATATCTACACCACAATCTGTATAAACATGGAAATACCTACAATACCATCTGTATACACATGGATATATCTACACAGACATCTCTTTAAGTATGGAAATATCTACAACGCCATCTGTATAAACATGGAAATATCTACACTGCCATCTGTAGAAAGATGGAAATATCTACACCGCAATCTCTATAAACATGGAAATATCTGCACAGCCATCTGTAAAACATGGAAATACTTCTATAGTCATCTGTATAAACATGGAAATATCTACAATGCCATCTGTATACACATGGAAATATCTACACAGCCATCTGTATAAACATGTAAATATCCACACTGCTATCTCTATAAACATGGAAATATCTACACCGCCATCTCTATAAACATGAAAATATCTACACTGCCATCTCCATAAACATGGAACTGACTACTCCGCCATCTGTATAAACATGGAAACATCTACACCGCCATCTGAGTGAATAAGGAAATATCTACAATGCCATCTGTATAAAGATATAAATATCTGCACCGCGAGCTGTATAAACATGGAAATATCTACATCGCTAACTGTATTAACGTGGAAATACCAACACATCTATCGGTATAAACATGGAAATATCTACAACGCCATCTATATAAACATGGAAACATCTACACCGCTATGTCTATAAACATGGAAATACCTACACCGCTATCTCTATAAACATGGAAATATCTACACCGCTATCTGTATAAACATGGAAATATCTACACCGCTATCTGTATAAACATGGAATTATCTACACCGCGATCTGTATAAACATGGAAATATCTACACCGCGATCTGTATAAACATGGAAATATCTTCAACACGATCTGTATAAACATGGAAATATCTACACCGCAATCTGTATAAACATGGAAATATCTACAGCGCCATCTCTATAAACATTGAAATATCTACACTGCCATCTGTAAAACATGGAAATATGTACACAGTCATCTGAATAAACATGGAAATAACTACACCACCATCTGTATAAGCATGGAAATACCTACAATACCATCTGTATACACATGGAAATATCTACACAGACAACTCTATAAGTATGGAAATATCTACACCGCCATCTGTATAAACATGGAAATATCTACACTGCCATCTGTAGAAAGATGGAAATATCTACACCGCTATTTCTATAAATATGGAAATATCTACACCGCCATCTCTATAAACATGAAAATATCTACACTGCCATCTCCATAAAGATGGAAGTATCTACTCCGCCATGTGTATAAACACGGAAATATCTACACCACCATCTGTGAAAACATGGAAATATCTACACCGCTATCTGTATAAACATGGAAATATCTATACCGCCATCTGCATGTCCATGGAAATATCTACGCTGCCATTTGTATAAACATGGAAATATCTACTTGGCCATCTGTGTATAGATGGAAATATCAACAGCGCCATCTCTAAAAACATGGAAATATCTACACCGCTATCTCTATAAACATGGAAATATCTGCACAGCCATCTGAAAAACATGGAAATACCTCTATAGTCATCTGTATAAACATGGAAATATCTACAATGCCATCTGTATACACATGGAAATATCTACACAGTCATCTGTATAAACATGTAAATATCTACACTGCTATCTCTATGAACATGGAAATATCTACATCGCCATCTCTATAAACATGAAAATATCTACACTGCCATCTCCATAAACATGGAACTAACTACTCCGCTATCTGTATAAACATGGAAACATCTACACCGCCATCTGTGTGAATAAGGAAATATCTACAATGCCATCTGTATAAAGATATAAATATCTGCACCGCTATCTGTATAAACATGGAAATATCTACACCGCGATCTGTATAAACATGGAAATATCTTCACCACGATCTGTATAAACATTTAAATATCTACACCGCTATCTGTATAAACATGGTAATATCTACACCACCATCTATATAAACATGGAAATATCTACACCGCCATCTGCATAAACATGGAAATATCTACAATGCCATCTGTAGAAAGATGGAAATATCTACACCGCAATCTGTGTAAACATGGAAATATCTACACCGATATCTGTAAAAACATGGAAATATCTACACCGCGATCTGTATAAACATGGAAATATCTACAGCGCCATCTCTATAAACATTGAAATATCTACACTGCCATCTGTAAAAACATGGAAATATCTACACAGTCATCTGAAAAAACTTGGAAATATCTACACCACCATCTGTATAAACCTGGACATACCTACAATACCATCTGTATACACATGGAAATATCTACACAGACATCTGTATAAGAATGGAAATATCTACACCGCCATCTGTATAAACATGGAAATATCTACACTGCCATCTGTAGAAATATGGAATTATCTACACCGCTATCGCTATAAATATGGAAATATCTACACTGCCATCTCTATAAACATGAAAATATCTACACTGCCATCTCCATATAGATGGAAGTATCTACTCCGCCATGTATATAAACACGGAAATATCTACACCACCATCTGTGAAAACATGGAAATATCTACACCACTATCTGTATAAACATGGAAATATCTACACGGCCATCTGTGTATAGATGGAAATATCAGCATCGCCATTTGTACAAACAAGGAAATATCTACACCGCTATCTCTATAAACATGGAAATATCTGCACAGCCATCTGTAAAACATGGAAATACCTCTACAGTCATCTGTATAAACATGGAAATATCTACAATGCCATCTGTATACACATGGAAATATCTACACAGCCATCTGTGTAAACATGTAAATATCTACACTGCTATCTATATAAACATGGAAATATCTACACCGCCATCTCTATAAACATGAAAATATCTACACTGTCATCTCCATAAAGATGGAAGTATCTACTCCACCATGTGTATAAACACGGAAATATCTACACCACCATCTGTGAAAACATGGAAATATCTACACCGCGATCTGTATAAACATGGAAATATCTACACCGCCATCTGCATGTCCATGGAAATATCTACGCTGCCATCTGTATAAACATGGAAATATCTAAACGGCCATCTGTGTATAGATGGAAATGTCAACAACGCCATCTGTACAAACATGGAAATATCTACACCGCTATCTCTATAAACATGGAAATATCTGCACAGCCATCTGTAAAACATGGAAATACATCTACAGTCATCTGTATAAACGTGGAAATATCTACAATGCCATCTGTATACACGTGGAAATATCTACACAGCCATCTGTATAAACATGTAAATATCTACACTGCTATCTCTATAAACATGGAAATATCTACACCGCCATCTCTATAAACATGAAAATATCTACACTGCCATCTCCATAAACATGGAACTAACTACTCCGCCATCTGTATAAACATGGAAACATCTACACCGCCATCTGTGTGAATAAGGAAATATCTACAATGCCATCTGTATAAAGATATAAATATCTGCACGGCGAGCTGTATAAACATGGAAATATCTACATCGCTATCTGTATAAACGTGGAAATACCAACACATCTATCGGTATAAACATGGAAATATCTACAACGCCATCTATATAAACATGGAAATATCTACACCGCTATGTCTATAAACATGGAAATACCTACACCGCTATCTCTATAAACATGGAAATATCTACACCGCTATCTGGATAAACATGGAAATATCTACACCGCTATCTGTATAAACATGGAAATATCTACACCGCGATCTGTATAAACATGGAAATATCTACACCGCGATCTGTATAAACATGGAAATATCTTCAACACGATCTGTATAAACATGGAAATATCTACAGCGCAATCTGTATAAACATGGAAATATCTACAGCGCCATCTCTATAAACATTGAAATATCTACACTGCCATCTGTAAAACATGGAAATATGTACACAGTCATCTGAATAAACATGGAAATAACTACACCACCATCTGTATAAACATGGAAATACCTACAATACCATCTGTATACACATGGAAATATCTACACAGACAACTCTATAAGTATGGAAATATCTACACCGCCATCTGTATAAACATGGAAATATCTACACTGCCATCTGTAGAAAGATGGAAATATCTTCACCACGATCTGTATAAACATAGAAATATCTACACCGCTATCTGTATAAACATGGTAATATCTACACCACCATCTATATAAACATGGAAATATCTACACCGCCATCTGCATAAACATGGAAATATCTACAATGCCATCTGTAGAAAGATGGAAATATCTACACCGCAATCTGTGTAAACATGGAAGTATCTACACCGATATCTGTAAAAACATGGAAATATCTACACCGATATCTGTATAAACATGGAAATATCTACACCGCAATCTGTATAAACATGGAAATATCTATAGGGCCATCTCTATAAACATTGAAATATCTACACAGCCATCTGTAAAACATGGAAATATCTACACAGTCATCTGAAGAAACATGGAAATGGAGACACCACCATCTGTATAAACATGGAAATACCTTCAATACCATCTGTATACACATGGAAATATCTACACAGACAACTCTATAAGTATGGAAATATCTACACCGCCATCTGTATAAACATGGAAATATCTACACTGCCATCTGTAGAAAGATAGAAATATCTACACCGCTATCTCTATAAGTATGGAAATATTTACACCGCCATCTCTATAAACATGAAAATATCTACACTGCCATCTCCATAAAGATGGAAGTATCTACTCCGCCATGTGTATAAACACGGAAATATCTACACCACCATCTATGAAAACATAGAAATATCTACACCGCTATCTGTAAAAACATGGAAATATCTACACCGCCATCTGCATGTCCACGGAAATACCTACGCTGCCATTTGTATAAACATGGAAATATATACTTGGCCATCTGTGTATAGATGGAAATATCAACAGCGCCATCTCTAAAAACATGGAAATATCTACACCGCTATCTCTATAAACATGGAAATATCTGCACAGCCATCTGAAAAACATGGAAATACCTCTATAGTCATCTGTATAAACATGGAAATATCTACAATGCCATCTGTATACACATGGAAATATCTACACAGTCATCTGTATAAACATGTAAATATCTACACTGCTATCTCTATAAACATGGAAATATCTACACCACCATCTCTATAAACATGAAAATATCTACACTGCCATCTCCATAAACATGGAACTAACTACTCCGCTATCTGTATAAACATGGAAATATCTACACCGCCATCTGTGTGAATAAGGAAATATCTACAATGCCATCTGTATAAAGATATAAATATCTGCACCGCGAGCTGTATAAACATGGAAATATCTACATCGCTATCTGTATAAACGTGGAAATACCAACACATCTATCGGTATAAACATGGAAATATCTACAACGCCATCTATATAAACATGGAAATATCTACACCGCTATGTCTATAAACATGGAAATACCTACACCGCTATCTCTATAAACATGGAAATATCTACACCGCTATCTGTATAAACATGGAAATATCTACACCGCTATCTGTATAAACATGGAAATATCTACACCGCGATCTGTATAAACATGGAAATATCTACACCGCGATCTGTATAAACATGGAAATATCTTCACCGCGATCTGTATAAACATGGAAATATCTACACCGCTATCTGTATAAACATGGAAATATCTACACCACCATCTATATAAACATGCAAATATCTACACCGCCATCTGCATAAACATGGAAATATCTACAATGCCATCTGTAGAAAGATGGAAATATCTACACCGCAATCTGTGTAAACATGGAAATATCTACACCGATATCTGTAAAAACATGGAAATATCTACACCGCGATCTGTATAAACATGGAAATATCTACAGCGCCATCTCTATAAACATTGAAATATCTACACTGCCATCTGTAAAAACATGGAAATATCTACACAGTCATCTGAATAAACATGGAAATATCTACACCACCATCTGTATAAACCTGGACATACCTACAATACCATCTGTATACACATGGAAATATCTACACAGACATCTGTATAAGTATGGAAATATCTACACCGCCATCTGTATAAACATGGAAATATCTACACTGCCATCTGTAGAAATATGGAATTATCTACACCGCTATCTCTATCAATATGGAAATATCTACACCACCATCTCTATAAACATGAAAATATCTACACTGCCATCTCCATATAGATGGAAGTATCTACTCCGCCATGTGTATAAACACGGAAATATCTACACCACCATCTGTGAAAACATGGAAATATCTACACCACTATCTGTATAAACATGGAAATATCTACACGGCCATCTGTGTATAGATGGAAATATCAACATCGCCATTTGTACAAACAAGGAAATATCTACACCGCTATCTCTATAAACATGGAAATATCTGCACAGCCATCTGTAAAACATGGAAATACCTCTACAGTCATCTTTATAAACATGGAAATATCTACAATGCCATCTGTATACACATGGAAATATCTACACAGCCATCAGTGTAAACATGTAAATATCTACACTGCTATCTCTATAAACAGGGAAATATCTACACCGCCATCTCTATAAACATGAAAATATCTACACTGCCATCTCCATAAAGATGGAAGTATCTACTCCGCCATGTGTATAAACACGGAAATATCTACACCACCATCTGTGAAAACATGGAAATATCTACACCGCGATCTGTATAAACATGGAAATATCTACACCGCCATCTGCATGTCCATGGAAATATCTACGCTGCCATCTGTATAAACATGGAAATATCTACACGGCCATCTGTGTATAGATGGAAATGTCAACAACGCCATCTGTACAAACATGGAAATATCTACACCGCTATCTCTATAAACATGGAAATATCTGCACAGCCATCTGTAAAACATGGAAATACATCTACAATCATCTGTATAAACGTGGAAATATCTACAATGCCATCTGTATACACGTGGAAATATCTACACAGCCATCTGTATAAACATGGAAATATCTACACTGCTATCTCTATAAACATGGAAATATCTACATCGCTATCTGTATAAACGTGGAAATACCAACACATCTATCGGTATAAACATGGAAATATCTACAACGCCATCTATATAAACATGGAAATATCTACACCGCTATGTCTATAAACATGGAAATACCTACACCGCTATCTCTATAAACATGGAAATATCTACACCGCTATCTGTATAAACATGGAAATATCTACACCGCGATCTGTATAAACATGGAAATATCTACACCGCGATCTGTATAATCATGGAAATATATTCACCACGATCTGTATAAACATGGAAATATCTACACCGCTATCTGTATAAACATGGTAATATCTACACCACCATCTATATAAACATGGACATATCTACACCGCCATCTGCATAAACATTTAAATATCTACAATGCCATCTGTAGAAAGATGGAAATATCTACACCGCAATCTGTGTAAACATGGAAATATCTACAACGATATCAGTAAAAACATGGAAATATCTTCACCGCTATCTGTATAAACATGGAAATATCTACGCCGCGATCTGTATAAACATGGAAATATCTACAGCGCCATCTATATAAACATTTAAATATCTACACTGCCATCTGTAAAAACATGGAAATATCTACACAGTCATCTGAAGAAACATGGAAATAGCGACACCACCATCTGTATAAACATGGAAATACCTTCAATACCATCTGTATAAACATTGAAATATCTACAGCGCCATCTATATAAACATTTAAATATCTACACTGCCATCTGTAAAAACATGGAAATATCTACACAGTCATCTGAAGAAACATGGAAATAGCGACACCACCATCTGTATAAACATGGAAATAACTTCAATACCATCTGTATACACATTGAAATATCTACACTGACAACTCTATAAGTATGGAAATATCTACACCGCCATCTGTATAAACATGGAAATATCTACACTGCCATCTGTAGAAAGATAGAAATATCTACACCGCTATCTCTATAAGTATGGAAATATTTACAACGCCATCTCTATAAACATGAAAATATCTACACTGCCATCTACATAAAGATGGAAGTATCTACTCCGCCATGTGTATAAACACGGAAATATCTACACCACCATCTGTGAAAACATGGAAATATCTACACCGCTATCTGTAAAAACAAGGAAATATCTACACCGCCATCTGCATGTCCACGGAAATATCTACGCTGCCATTTGTATAAACATGGAAATATCTACTTGGCCATCTGTGTATAGATGGAAATATCAACAGCGCCATCTCTAAAAACATGGAAATATCTACACCGCTATCTCTATAAACATGGAAATATCTGCACAGCCATCTGAAAAACATGGAAATACCTCTATAGTCATCTGTATAAACATGGAAATATCTACAATGCCATCTGTATACACATGGAAATATCTACACTGTCATCTGTATAAACATGTAAATATCTACACTGCTATCTCTATAAACATGGAAATATCTACACCGCCATCTCTATAAACATGAAAATATCTACACTGCCATCTCCATAAACATGGAACTAACTACTCCGCTATCTGTATAAACATGGAAACATCTACACCGCCATCTGTGTGAATAAGGAAATATCTACAATGCCATCTGTATATAGATATAAATATCTGCACCGCGAGCTGTATAAACATGGAAATATCTACATCGCTATCTGTATAAACATGGAAATATCTACACCACGATCTGTATAAACATGGAAATATCTTCACCACGATCTGTATAAACATGGAAATATCTACACCGCTATCTGTATAAACATGGTAATATCTACACCACCATCTATATAAACATGCAAATATCTACACCGCCATCTGCATAAACATGGAAATACCTACAATGCCATCTGTAGAAAGATGGAAATATCTACACCGCAATCTGTGTAAACATGGAAATATCTACACCGATATCTGTAAAAACATGGAAATATCTACACCGCGATCTGTATAAACATGGAAATATCTAAAGCGCCATCTCTATAAACATTGAAATATCTACACTGCCATCTGTAAAAACATGGAAATATCTACACAGTCATCTGAATAAACATGGAAATATCTACACCACCATCTGTATAAACCTGGACATACCTACAATACCATCTGTATACACATGGAAATATCTACACAGACATCTGTATAAGTATGGAAATATCTACACCGCCATCTGTATAAACATGGAAATATCTACACTGCCATCTGTAGAAAGATGGAAATATCTTCACCGCTATCTCTATAAATATGGAAATATCTACACCGCCATCTCTATAAACATGAAAATATCTACACTGCCATCTCCATAAAGATGGAAGTATCTACTCCGCCATGTGTATAAACACGGAAATATCTACACCACCATCTGTGAATACATGGAAATATCTACACCGCTATCTGTATAAACATGGAAATATCTATACCGCCATCTGCATGTCCATGGAAATAATTACGCTGCCATTTGTATAAACATGGAAATATCTACTTGGCCATCTGTGTATAGATGGAAATATCAACAGCGCCATCTCTAAAAACATGGAAATATCTACACCGCTATCTCTATAAACATGGAAATATCTGCACAGCCATCTGAAAAACATGGAAATACCTCTATAGTCATCTGTATAAACATGGAAATATCTACAATGCCATCTGTATACACATGGAAATATCTACACAGTCATCTGTATAAACATGTAAATATCTACACTGCTATCTCTATAAACATGGAAATATCTACACCGCCATCTCTATAAACATGAAAATATCTACACTGCCATCTCCATAAACATGGAACTAACTACTCCGCTATCTGTATAAACATGGAAACATCTACACCGCCATCTGTGTGAATAAGGAAATATCTACAATGCCATCTGTATAAAGATATATATATCTGCACCGCGAGCTGTATAAACATGGAAATATCTACATCGCTATCTGTATAAACGTGGAAATACCAACACATCTATCGGAATAAACATGGAAATATCTACAACGCCATCTATATAAACATGGAAATATCTACACCGCTATGTCTATAAACATGGAAATACCTACACCGCTATCTCTATAAACATGGAAATATCTACACCGCTATCTGTATAAACATGGAAATATCTACACCGCTATCTGTATAAACATGGAAATATCTACACCGCGATCTGTATAAACATGGAAATATCTACACCGCGATCTGTATAAACATGGAAATATCTTCACCACGATCTGTATAAACATGGAAATATCTACACCGCTATCTGTATAAACATGGTAATATCTACACCACCATCTATATAAACATGGAAATATCTACACCGCCATCTGCATAAACATGGAAATATCTACAATGCCATCTGCAGAAAGATGGACATATGTACACCGCAATCTGTGTAAACATGGAAATATCTACACCGATATCTGTAAAAACATGGAAATATCTACACCGCGATCTGTATAAACATGGAAATATCTACAGCGCCATCTCTATAAACATTGAAAGATCTACACTGCCATCTGTAAAAACATGGAAATATCTACACAGTCATCTGAATAAACATGGAAATATCTACACCACCATCTGTATAAACCTGGACATACCTACAATACCATCTGTATACACATGGAAATATCTACACAGACATCTGTATAAGTATGGAAATATCTACACCGCCATCTGTATAAACATGGAAATATCTACACTGCCATCTGTAGAAATATGGAATTATCTACACCGCTATCTCTATAAATATGGAAATATCTACACCGCCATCTCTATAAACATGAAAATATCTACACTGCCATCTCCATATAGATGGAAGTATCTACTCCGCCATGTGTATAAACACGGAAATATCTACAACACCATCTGTGAAAACATGGAAATATCTACACCACTATCTGTATAAACATGGAAATATCTACACGGCCATCTGTGTATAGATGGAATTATCCACATCGCCATTTGTACAAACAAGGAAATATCTACACCGCTATCTCTATAAACATGGAAATATCTGCACAGCCATCTGTAAAACATGGAAATACCTCTACAGTCATCTCTATAAACATGGAAATATCTACAATGCCATCTGTATACACATGGAAATATCTACACAGCCATCTGTGTAAACATGTAAATATCTACACTGCTATCTCTATAAACATGGAAATATCTACACCGCCATCTCTATAAACATGAAAATATCTACACTGCCATCTCCATAAAGATGGAAGTATCTACTCTGCCATGTGTATAAACACGGAAATATCTACACCACCATCTGTGAAAACATGGAAATATCTACACCGCGATCTGTATAAACATGGAAATATCTACACCGCCATCTGCATGTCCATGGAAATATCTACGCTGCCATCTGTATAAACATGGAAATATCTACACGGCCACCTGTGTATAGATGGAAATATCAACAACGCCATCTGTACAAACATGGAAATATCTACACCGCTATCTCTATAAACATGGAAATATCTGCACAGCCATCTGTAAAACATGGAAATACATCTACAGTCATCTGTATAAACGTGGAAATATCTACAATGCCATCTGTATACACGTGGAAATATCTACACAGCCATCTGTATAAACATGTAAATATCTACACTGCTATCTCTATAAAGATGGAAATATCTACATCGCTATCTGTATAAACGTGGAAATACCAACACATCTATCGGTATAAACATGGAAATATCTACAACGCCATCTATATAAACATGGAAATATCTACACCGCTATGTCTATAAACATGGAAATACCTACACCGCTATCTCTATAAACATGGAAATATCTACACCGCTATCTGTATAAACATGGAAATATCTACACCGCGGTCTGTATAAACATGGAAATATCTACACCGCGATCTGTATAATCATGGAAATATATTCACCACGATCTGTATAAACATGGAAATATCTACACCGCTATCTGTATAAACATGGTAATATCTACACCACCATCTATATAAACATGGACATATCTACACCGCCATCTGCATAAACATTTAAATATCTACAATGCCATCTGTAGAAAGATGGAAATATCTACACCGCAATCTGTGTAAACATGGAAATATCTACACCGATATCAGTAAAGACATGGAAATATCTTCACCGCTATCTGTATAAACATGGAAATATCTACGCCGCGATCTGTATAAACATGGAAATATCTACAGCGCCATCTATATAAACATTTAAATATCTACACTGCCATCTGTAAAAACATGGAAATATCTACACAGTCATCTGAAGAAACATGGAAATATCTACACCACCATCTGTATAAACATGGAAATATCTTCAATACCATCTGTATACACATGGAAATATCTACACAGACAACTCTATAAGTATGGAAATATCTACACCGCCATCTGTATAAACATGGAAATATCTACACTGCCATCTGTAGAAAGATGGAAATATCTACACCGCTATCTCTATAAATATGGAAATATCTGCACCGCCATCTCTATAAACATGAAAATATCTACACTGCCATCTCCATAAAGATGGAAGTATCTACCCCGCCATGTGTATAAACATGGAAATATCTACACCACCATCTATGAATACATGGAAATATCTACACCGCTATCTGTATAAACATGGAAATATCTACACCGCCATCTGCATGTCCACGGAAATATCTACGCTGCCATTTGTATAAACATGGAAATATCTACATGGCCATGTGTGTAGATGGAAATATCAACAACGCCATCTCTACAAACATGGAAATATCTACACCGCTATCTCTATAAACATGGAAATATCTGCACAGCCATCTGTAAAACATGGAAATACTTCTATAGTCATCTGTATAAACATGGAAATATCTACAATGCCATCTGTATACACATGGAAATATCTACACAGCCATCTGTATAAACATGTAAATATCCACACTGCTATCTCTATAAACATGGAAATATCTACACCGCCATCTCTATAAACATGAAAATATCTACACTGCCATCTCCATAAACATGGAACTAACTACTCCGCCATCTGTATAAACATGGAAACATCTACAACGCCATCTGTGTGAATAAGGAAATATCTACGATGCCATCTGTATAAAGATATAAATATCTGCACGGCGAGCTGTATAAACATGGAAATATCTACATCGCTATCTGTATAAACGTGGAAATACCAACACATCTATCGGTATAAACATGGAAATATCTACAACGCCATCTATATAAACATGGAAGTATCTACACCGCTATGTCTATAAACATGGAAATACCTACACCGCTATTTCTATAAACATGGAAATATCTACACCGCTATCTGTATAAACATGGAAATATCTACACCGCTATCTGTATAAACATGGAAATATCTACACCGCGATCTGTATAAACATGGTAATATCTACACCACCATCTATATAAACATGGAAATATCTACACCGCCATCTGCATAAACATGGAAATATCTACAATGCCATCTGTAGAAAGATGGAAATATCTACACCGCAATCTGTGTAAACATGGAAATATCTACACCGATACCTGTAAAAACATGGAAATATCTACACCGCGATCTGTATAAACATGGAAATATCTACACCGCCATCTGCATGTCCATGGAAATATCTACGCTGCCATCTGTATAAACATGGAAATATCTACACGGCCATCTGTGTATAGATGGAAATGTCAACAACGCCATCTGTACAAACATGGAAATATCTACACCGCTATCTCTATAAACATGGAAATATCTGCACAGCCATCTGTAAAACATGGAAATACATCTACAGTCATCTGTATAAACGTGGAAATATCTACAATGCCATCTGTATACACGTGGAAATATCTACACAGCCATCTGTATAAACATGTAAATATCTACACTGCTATCTCTATAAACATGGAAATATCTACATCGCTATCTGTATAAACGTGGAAATACCAACACATCTATCGGTATAAACATGGAAATATCTACAACGCCATCTATATAAACATGGAAATATCTACACTGCTATGTCTATAAACTTGGAAATACCTACAACGCTATCTCTATAAACATGGAAATATCTACACCGCTATCTGTATAAACATGGAAATATCTACACCGCGATCTGTATAAACATGGAAATATCTACACCGCGATCTGTATAATCATGGAAATATATTCACCACGATCTGTATAAACATGGAAATATCTACACCGCTATCTGTATAAACATGGTAATATCTACACCACCATCTATATAAACATGGACATATCTACACCGCCATCTGCATAAACATTTAAATATCTACAATGCCATCTGTAGAAAGATGGAAATATCTACACCGCAATCTGTGTAAACATGGAAATATCTACACCGATATCAGTAAAAACATGGAAATATCTTCACCGCTATCTGTATAAACATGGAAATATCTACGCCGCGATCTGTATAAACATGGAAATATCTACAGCGCCATCTATATAAACATTTAAATATCTACACTGCCATCTGTAAAAACATGGAAATATCTACACAGTCATCTGAAGAAACATGGAAATATCTACACCACCATCTGTATAAACATGGAAATATCTTCAATACCATCTGTATACACATGGAAATATCTACACAGACAACTCTATAAGTATGGAAATATCTACACCGCCATCTGTATAAACATGGAAATATCTACACTGCCATCTGTAGAAAGATGGAAATATCTACACCGCTATCTCTATAAATATGGAAATATCTACACCGCCATCTCTATAAACATGAAAATATCTACACTGCCATCTCCATAACGATGGAAGTATCTACTCCGCCATGTGTATAAACACGGAAATATCTACACCACCATCTGTGAATACATGGAAATATCTACACCGCTATCTGTATAAACATGGAAATATCTACACCGTGATCTGTATAAACATGGAAATATCTACACCGCGATCTGTATAAACATGGAAATATCTTCAACACGATCTGTATAAACATGGAAATATCTACACCGCAATCTGTATAAACATGGAAATATCTACAGCGCCATCTCTATAAACATTGAAATATCTACACTGCCATCTGTAAAACATGGAAATATGTACACAGTCATCTGAATAAACATGGAAATAACTACAACACCATCTGTATAAACATGGAAATACCTACAATACCATCTGTATACACATGGAAATATCTACACAGACAACTCTATAAGTATGGAAATATCTACACCGCCATCTGTATAAACATGGAAATATCTACACTGCCATCTGTAGAAAGATGGAAATATCTATACCGCTATCTCTATAAATATGGAAATATCTACACCGCCATCTCTATAAACATGAAAATATCTACACTGCCATCTCCATAAAGATGGAAGTATCTACTCCGCCATGTTTATAAACACGGAAATATCTACACCACCATCTGTGAAAACATGGAAATATCTACACCGCTATCTGTATAAACATGGAAATATCTATACCGCCATCTGCATGTCCATGGAAATATCTACGCTGCCATTTGTATAAACATGGAAATATCTACTTGGCCATCTGTGTATAGATGGAAATATCAACAGCGCCAAATCTGAAAACATGGAAATATCTACACCGCTATCTCTATAAACATGGAAATATCTGCACAGCCATCTGAAAAACATGGAAATACCTCTATAGTCATCTGTATAAACATGGAAATATCTACAATGCCATCTGTATACACATGGAAATATCTACACAGTCATCTGTATAAACATGTAAATATCTACACTGCTATCTCTATAAACATGGAAATATCTACACCGCCATCTCTATAAACATGAAAATATCTACACTGCCATCTCCATAAACATGGAACTAACTACTCCGCTATCTGTATAAACATGGAAACATCTACACCGCCATCTGTGTGAATAAGGAAATATCTACAATGCCATCTGTATAAAGATATAAATATCTGCACCGCGAGCTGTATAAACATGGAAATATCTACATCGCTATCTGTATAAACGTGGAAATAACAACACATCTATCGGTATAAACATGGAAATACCTACAACGCCATCTATATAAACATGGAAATATCTACACCGCTATGTCTATAAACATGGAAATACCTACACCGCAATCTCTATAAACATGGAAATATCTACACCGCTATCTGTATAAACATGGAAATATCTACACCACTATCTGTATAAACATGGAAATATCTACACCGCGATCTGTATAAACATGGAAATATCTACACCGCGATCTGTATAAACATGGAAATATCTTCACCACGATCTGTATAAACATGGAAATATCTACACTGCTATCTGTATAAACATGGTAATATCTACACCACCATCTATATAAACATGGAAATATCTACACCGCCATCTGCATAAACATGGAAATATCTACAATGCCATCTGCAGAAAGATGGAAATATGTACACCGCAATCTGTGTAAACATGGAAATATCTACACCGATATCTGTAAAAACATGGAAATATCTACACCGCGATCTGTATAAACATGGAAATATCTACAGCGCCATCTCTATAAACATTGAAATATCTACACTGCCATCTGTAAAAACATGGAAATATCTACACAGTCATCTGAATAAACATGGAAATATCTACACCACCATCTGTATAAACCTGGACATACCTACAATACCATCTGTATACACATGGAAATATCTACACAGACATCTGTATAAGTATGGAAATATCTACACCGCCATCTGTATAAACATGGAAATATCTACACTGCCATCTGTAGAAATATGGAATTATCTACACCGCTATCTCTATAAATATGGAAATATCTACACCGCCATCTCTATAAACATGAAAATATCTACACTGCCATCTCCATATAGATGGAAGTATCTACTCCGCCATGTGTATAAACACGGAAATATCTACACCACCATCTGTGAAAACATGGAAATATCTACACCACTATCTGTATAAACATGGAAATATCTACACGGCCATCTGTGTATAGATGGAAATATCAACATCGCCATTTGTACAAACAAGGAAATATCTACACCGCTATCTCTATAAACATGGAAATATCTGCACAGCCATCTGTAAAACATGGAAATACCTCTACAGTCATCTGTATAAACATGGAAATATCTACAATGCCATCTGTATACACATGGAAATATCTACACAGCCATCAGTGTAAACATGTAAATATCTACACTGCTATCTCTATAAACAGGGAAATATCTACAATGCCATCTCTATAAACATGAAAATATCTACACTGCCATCTCCATAAAGATGGAAGTATCTACTCCGCCATGTGTATAAACACGGAAATATCTACACCACCATCTGTGAAAACATGGAAATATCTACACCGCGATCTGTATAAACATGGAAATATCTACACCGCCATCTGCATGTCCATGGAAATATCTACGCTGCCATCTGTATAAACATGGAAATATCTACACGGCCATCTGTGTATAGATGGAAATGTCAACAACGCCATCTGTACAAACATGGAAATATCTACACCGCTATCTCTATAAACATGGAAATATCTGCACAGCCATCTGTAAAACATGGAAATACATCTACAGTCATCTGTATAAACGTGGAAATATCTACAATGCCATCTGTATACACGTGGAAATATCTACACAGCCATCTGTATAAACATGGAAATATCTACACTGCTATCTCTATAAAGATGGAAATATCTACATCGCTATCTGTATAAACGTGGAAATACCAACACATCTATCGGTATAAACATGGAAATATCTACAACGCCATCTATATAAACATGGAAATATCTACACCGCTATGTCTATAAACATGGAAATACCTACACCGCTATCTCTATAAACATGGAAATATCTACACCGCTATCTGTATAAACATGGAAATATCTACACCGCGATCTGTATAAACATGGAAATATCTACACCGCGATCTGTATAATCATGGAAATATATTCACCACGATCTGTATAAACATGGAAATATCTACACCGCTATCTGTATAAACATGGTAATATCTACACCACCATCTATATAAACATGGACATACCTACACCGCCATCTGCATAAACATTTAAATATCTACAATGCCATCTGTAGAAAGATGGAAATATCTACACCTCAATCTGTGTAAACATGGAAATATCTACACCGATATCAGTAAAAACATGGAAATATCTTCACCGCTATCTGTATAAACATGGAAATATCTACGCCGCGATCTGTATAAACATGGAAACATCTACAGCGCCATCTATATAAACATTTAAATATCTACACTGCCATCTGTAAAAACATGGAAATATCTACACAGTCATCTGAAGAAACATGGAAATATCTACACCACCATCTGTATAAACATGGAAATATCTTCAATACCATCTGTATACACATGGAAATATCTACACAGACAACTCTATAAGTATGGAAATATCTACACAGACAACTCTATAAGTATGGAAATATCTACACCGCCATCTGTATAAACATGGAAATATCTACACTGCCATCTGTAGAAAGATGGAAATATCTACACCGCTATCTCTATAAATATGGAAATATCTACACCGCCATCTCTATAAACATGAAAATATCTACACTGCCATCTCCATAATGATGGAAGTATCTACTCCTCCATGTGTATAAACACGGAAATATCTACACCACCATCTGTGAATACATGGAAATATCTACACCGCTATCTGTATAAACATGGAAATATCTACACCGCCATCTGCATGTCCACGGAAATATCTACGCTGCCATTTGTATAAACATGGAAATATCTACATAGCCATGTGTGTAGATGGAAATATCAACAACGCCATCTCTACAAACATGGAAGTATCTACACCGCTATCTCTATAAACATGGAAATATCTGCACAGCCATCTGTAAAACATGGAAATACTTCTATAGTCATCTGTATAAACATGGAAATATCTACAATGCAATCTGTATACACATGGAAATATCTACACAGCCATCTGTATAAACATGTAAATATCCACACTGCTATCTCTATAAACATGTAAATATCTACACCGCCATCTCTATAAACATGAAAATATCTACACTGCCATCTCCATAAACATGGAACTAACTACTCCGCCATCTGTATAAACATGGAAACATCTACACCGCCATCTGTGTGAATAAGGAAATATCTACAATGCCATCTGTATAAAGATATAAATATCTGCACGGCGAGCTGTATAAACATGGAAATATCTACATCGCTATCTGTATAAACGTGGAAATACCAACACATCTATCGGTATAAACATGGAAATATCTACAACGCCATCTATACAAACATGGAAATATCTACACCGCTATGTCTATAAACATGGAAATACCTACACCGCTATCTCTATAAACATGTAAATATCTACACCGCTATCTGTATAAACATGGAAATATCTACACCGCTATCTGTATAAACATGGAAATATCTACACCGCGATCTGTATAAACATGGAAATATCTACACCGCGATCTGTATAAACATGGAAATATCTTTAACACGATCTGTATAAACATGGAAATATCTACACCGCGATGTGTATAAACATGGAAATATCTTCACCACGATCTGTATAAACATGGAAATAACTACACCGCTATCTGTATAAACATGGTAATATCTACACCACCATCTATATAAACATGGAAATATCTACACCGCCATCTGCATAAACATGGAAATATCTACAATGCCATCTGTAGAAAGATGGAAATATCTACACCGCAATCTGTATAAACATGGAAATATCTACACCGATATCTGTAAAAACATGGAAATATCTACACCACGATCTGTATAAACATGGAAATATCTACAGCGCCATCTCTATAAACATTGAAATATCTACACTGCCATCTGTAAAAACATGGAAATATCTACACAGTCATCTGAATAAACATGGAAATATCTACACCACCATCTGTATAAACCTGGACATACCTACAATACCATCTGTATACACATGGAAATATCTACACAGACATCTGTATAAGTATGGAAATATCTACACCGCCATCTGTATAAACATGGAAATATCTACACTGCCATCTGTATAAATATGGAATTATCTACACCGCTATCTCTATAAATATGGAAATATCTACACCGCCATCTCTATAAACATGAAAATATCTACACTGCCATCTCCATATAGATGGAAGTATCTACTCCGCCATGTGTATAAACACGGAAATATCTACACCACCATCTGTGAAAACATGGAAATATCTACACCACTATCTGTATAAACATGGAAATATCCACACGGCCATCTGTGTATAGATGGAAATATCAACATCGCCATTTGTACAAACAAGGAAATATCTACACCGCTATCTCTATAAACATGGAAATATCTGCACAGCCATCTGTAAAACATGGAAATACCTCTACAGTCATCTGTATAAACATGGAAATATCTACAATGCCATCTGTATACACATGGAAATATCTACACAGCCATCAGTGTAAACATGTAAATATCTACACTGCTATCTCTATAAACAGGGAAATATCTACACCGCCATCTCTATAAACATGAAAATATCTACACTGCCATCTCCATAAAGATGGAAGTATCTACTCCGCCATGTGTATAAACACGGAAATATCTACACCACCATCTGTGAAAACATGGAAATATCTGCACCGCGATCTGTATAAACATGGAAATATCTACACCGCCATCTGCATGTCCATGGAAATATCTACGCTGCCATCTGTATAAACATGGAAATATCTACACGGCCATCTGTGTATAGATGGAAATGTCAACAACGCCATCTGTACAAACATGGAAATATCTACACCGCTATCTCTATAAACATGGAAATATCTGCACAGCCATCTGTAAAACATGGAAATACATCTACAGTCATCTGTATAAACGTGGAAATATCTACAATGCCATCTGTATACACGTGGAAATATCTACACAGCCATCTGTATAAACATGTAAATATCTACACTGCTATCTCTATAAAGATGGAAATATCTACATCGCTATCTGTATAAACGTGGAAATACCAACACATCTATCGGTATAAACATGGAAATATCTACAACGCCATCTATATAAACATGGAAATATCTACACCGCTATGTCTATAAACATGGAAATACCTACACCGCTATCTCTATAAACATGGAAATATCTACACCGCTATCTCTATAAACATGGAAATACCTACACCGCGATCTGTATAAACATGGAAATATCTACACCGCGATCTGTATAATCATGGAAATATATTCACCACGATCTGTATAAACATGGAAATATCTACACCGCTATCTGTATAAACATGGTAATATCTACACCACCATCTATATAAACATGGACATATCTACACCGCCATCTGCATAAACATTTAAATATCTACAATGCCATCTGTAGAAAGATGGAAATATCTACACCGCAATCTGTGTAAACATGGAAATATCTACACCGATATCAGTAAAAACATGGAAATATCTTCACCGCTATCTGTATAAACATGGAAATATCTACGCCGTGATCTGTATAAACATGGAAATATCTACAGCGCCATCTATATAAACATTTAAATATCTACACTGCAATCTGTAAAAACATGGAAATATCTACACAGTCATCTGAAGAAACATGGAAATATCTACACCACCATCTGTATAAACATGGAAATATCTTCAATACCATCTGTATACACATGGAAATATCTACACAGACAACTCTATAAGTATGGAAATATCTACACCGCCATCTGTATAAACATGGAAATATCTACACTGCCATCTGTAGAAAGATGGAAATATCTACACCGCTATCTCTATAAATATGGAAATATCTACACCGCCATCTCTATAAACATGAAAATATCTACACTGCCATCTCCATAAAGATGGAAGTATCTACTCCGCCATGTGTATAAACACGGAAATATCTACACCACCATCTGTGAATACATGGAAATATCTACACCGCTATCTGTGTAAACATGGAAATATCTATACCGCCATCTGCATGTCCATGGAAATATCTACGCTGCCATTTGTATAAACATGGAAATATCTACTTGGCCATCTGTGTATAGATGGAAATATCAACAGCGCCATCTCTAAAAACATGGAAATATCTACACCGCTATCTCTATAAACATGGAAATATCTGCACAGCCATCTGAAAAACATGGAAATACCTCTATAGTCATCTGTATAAACATGGAAATATCTACAATGCCATCTGTATACACATGGAAATATCTACACAGTCATCTGTATAAACATGTAAATATCTACACTGCTATCTCTATAAACATGGAAATATCTACACCGCCATCTCTATAAACATGAAAATATCTACACTGCCATCTCCATAAACATTGAACTAACTACTCCGCTATCTGTATAAACATGGAAACATCTACACCGCCATCTGTGTGAATAAGGAAATATCTACAATGCCATCTGTATAAAGATATAAATATCTGCACCGAGAGCTGTATAAACATGGAAATATCTACACTGCTATCTCTATAAACGTGGAAATACCAACACATCTATCGGTATAAACATGGAAATATCTACAACGCCATCTATATAAACATGGAAATATCTACACCGCTATGTCTATAAACATGGAAATACCTACACCGCTATCTCTATAAACATGGAAATATCTACACCGCTATCTGTATAAACATGGAAATATCTACACCGCTATCTGTATAAACATGGAAATATCTACACCGCGATCTGTATAAACATGGAAATATCTACACCGCGATCTGTATAAACATGGAAATACCTTCACCACGATCTGTATAAACATGGAAATATCTACACCGCTATCTGTATAAACATGGTAATATCTACACCACCATCTATATAAACATGGAAATATCTACACCGCCATCTGCATAAACATGGAAATATCTACAATGCCATCTGCAGAAAGATGGAAATATCTACACCGCAATCTGTGTAAACATGGAAATATCTACACCGATATCTGTAAAAACATGGAAATATCTACACCGCGATCTGTATAAACATGGAAATATCTACAGCGCCATCTCTATAAACATTGAAATATCTACACTGCCATCTGTAAAAACATGGAAATATCTACACAGTCATCTGAATAAACATGGAAATATCTACACCACCATCTCTATAAACCTGGACATACCTACAATACCATCCGTATACACATGGAAATATCTACACAGACATCTGTATAAGTATGGAAATATCTACACCGCCATCTGTATAAACATGGAAATATCTACACTGCCATCTGTAGAAATATGGAATTATCTACACCGCTATCTCTATAAATATGGAAATATCTACACCGCCATCTCTATAAACATGAAAATATCTACACGGCCATCTCCATATAGATGGAAGTATCTACTCCGCCATGTGTATAAACACGGAAATATCTACACCACCATCTGTGAAAACATGGAAATATCTACACCACTATCTGTATAAACATGGAAATATCTACACGGCCATCTGTGTATAGATGGAAATATCAACATCGCCATTTGTACAAATAAGGAAATATCTACACCGCTATCTCTATAAACATGGAAATATCTGCACAGCCATCTGTAAAACATGGAAATACCTCTACAGTCATCTGTATAAACATGGAAATATCTACAATGTCATCTGTATACACGTGGAAATATCTACACAGCCATCTGTGTAAACATGTAAATATCTACACTGCTATCTCTATAAACATGGAAATATCTACACCGCCATCTCTATAAACATGAAAATATCTACACTGCCATCTCCATAAAGATGGAAGTATCTTCTCCGCCATGTGTATAAACACGGAAATATCTACACCACCATCTGTGAAAACATGGAAATATCTACACCGCGATCTGTATAAACATGGAAATATCTACACCGCCATCTGCATGTCCATGGAAATATCTACGCTGCCATCTGTATAAACATGGAAATATCTACACGGCCATCTGTGTATAGATGGAAATATCAACAACGCCATCTGTACAAACATGGAAATATCTACACCGCTATCTCTATAAACATGGAAATATCTGCACAGCCATCTGTAAAACATGGAAATACATCTACAGTCATCTGTATAAACGTGGAAATATCTACAATGCCATCTGTATACACGTGGAAATATCTACACAGCCATCTGTATAAACATGTAAATATCTACACTGCTATCTCTATAAAGATGGAAATATCTACATCGCTATCTGTATAAACGTGGAAATACCAACACATCTATCGGTATAAACATGGAAATATCTACAACGCCATCTATATAAACATGGAAATATCTACACCGCTATGTCTATAAACATGGAAATACCTACACCGCTATCTCTATAAACATGGAAATATCTACACCGCTATCTGTATAAACATGGAAATATCTACACCGCGGTCTGTATAAACATGGAAATGTCTACACCGCGATCTGTATAATCATGGAAATATATTCACCACGATCTGTATAAACATGGAAATATCTACACCGCTATCTGTATAAACATGGTAATATCTACACCACCATCTATATAAACATGGACATATCTACACCGCCATCTGCATAAACATTTAAATATCTACAATGCCATCTGTAGAAAGATGGAAATATCTACACCGCAATCTGTGTAAACATGGAAATATCTACACCGATATCAGTAAAGACATGGAAATATCTTCACCGCTATCTGTATAAACATGGAAATATCTACGCCGCGATCTGTATAAACATGGAAATATCTACAGCGCCATCTATATAAACATTTAAATATCTACACTGCCATCTGTAAAAACATGGAAATATCTACACAGTCATCTGAAGAAACATGGAAATATCTACACCACCATCTGTATAAACATGGAAATATCTTCAATACCATCTGTATACACATGGAAATATCTACACAGACAACTCTATAAGTATGGAAATATCTACACCGCCATCTGTATAAACATGGAAATATCTACACTGGCATCTGTAGAAAGATGGAAATATCTACACCGCTATCTCTATAAATATGGAAATATCTACACCGCCATCTCTATAAACATGAAAATATCTACACTGCCATCTCCATATAGATGGAAGTATCTACTCCGCCATGTGTATAAACACGGAAATATCTACACCACCATCTGTGAATACATGGAAATATCTACACCGCTATCTGTATAAACATGGAAATATCTACACCGCCATCTGCATGTCCACGGAAATATCTACGCTGCCATTTGTATAAACATGGAAATATCTACATAGCCATGTGTGTAGATGGAAATATCAACAACGCCATCTCTACAAACATGGAAGTATCTACACCGCTATCTCTATAAACATGGAAATATCTGCACAGCCATCTGTAAAACATGGAAATACTTCTATAGTCATCTGTATAAACATGGAAATATCTACAATGCAATCTGTATACACATGGAAATATCTACACAGCCATCTGTATAAACATGTAAATATCCACACTGCTATCTCTATAAACATGTAAATATCTACACCGCCATCTCTATAAACATGAAAATATCTACACTGCCATCTCCATAAACATGGAACTAACTACTCCGCCATCTGTATAAACATGGAAACATCTACACTGCCATCTGTGTGAATAAGGAAATATCTACAATGCCATCTGTATAAAGATATAAATATCTGCACGGCGAGCTGTATAAACATGGAAATATCTACATCGCTATCTGTATAAACGTGGAAATACCAACACATCTATCGGTATAAACATGGAAATATCTACAACGCCATCTATATAAACATGGAAATATCTACACCGCTATGTCTATAAACATGGAAATACCTACACCGCTATCTCTATAAACATGTAAATATCTACACCGCTATCTGTATAAACATGGAAATATCTACACCGCTATCTGTATAAACATGGAAATATCTACACCGCGATCTGTATAAACATGGAAATATCTACACCGCGATCTGTATAAACATGGAAATACCTTTAACACGATCTGTATAAACATGGAAATATCTACACCGCGATCTGTATAAACATGGAAATATCTTCACCACGATCTGTATAAACATGGAAATATCTACACCGCTATCTGTATAAACATGGTAATATCTACACCACCATCTATATAAACATGGAAATATCTACACCGCCATCTGCATAAACATGGAAATATCTACAATGCCATCTGTAGAAAGATGGAAATATCTACACCGCAATCTGTATAAACATGGAAATATCTACACCGATATCTGTAAAAACATGGAAATATCTACACCACGATCTGTATAAACATGGAAATATCTACAGCGCCATCTCTATAAACATTGAAATATCTACACTGCCATCTGTAAAAACATGGAAATATCTACACAGTCATCTGAATAAACATGGAAATATCTACACCACCATCTGTATAAACCTGGACATACCTACAATACCATCTGTATACACATGGAAATATCTACACAGACATCTGTATAAGTATGGAAATATCTACACCGCCATCTGTATAAACATGGAAATATCTACACTGCCATCTGTAGAAATATGGAATTATCTACACCGCTATCTCTATAAATATGGAAATATCTACACCGCCATCTCTATAAACATGAAAATATCTACACTGCCATCTCCATATAGATGGAAGTATCTACTCCGCCATGTGTATAAACACGGAAATATCTACACCACCATCTGTGAAAACATGGAAATATCTACGCCACTATCTGTATAAACATGGAAATATCCACACGGCCATCTGTGTATAGATGGAAATATCAACATCGCCATTTGTACAAACAAGGAAATATCTACACCGCTATCTCTATAAACATGGAAATATCTGCACAGCCATCTGTAAAACATGGAAATACCTCTACAGTCATCTGTATAAACATGGAAATATCTACAATGCCATCTGTATACACATGGAAATATCAACACAGCCATCAGTGTAAACATGTAAATATCTACACTGCTATCTCTATAAACAGGGAAATATCTACACCGCCATCTCTATAAACATGAAAATATCTACACTGCCATCTCCATAAAGATGGAAGTATCTACTCCGCCATGTGTATAAACACGGAAATATCTACACCACCATCTGTGAAAACATGGAAATATCTACACCGCGATCTGTATAAACATGGAAATATCTACACCGCCATCTGCATGTCCATGGAAATATCTACGCTGCCATCTGTATAAACATGGAAATATCTACACGGCCATCTGTGTATAGATGGAAATGTCAACAACGCCATCTGTACAAACATGGAAATATCTACACCGCTATCTCTATAAACATGGAAATATCTGCACAGCCATCTGTAAAACATGGAAATACATCTACAGTCATCTGTATAAACGTGGAAATATCTACAATGCCATCTGCATACACGTGGAAATATCTACACAGCCATCTGTATAAACATGTAAATATCTACACTGCTATCTCTATAAACATGGAAATATCTACATCGCTATCTGTATAAACGTGGAAATACCAACACATCTATCGGTATAAACATGGAAATATCTACAACGCCATCTATATAAACATGGAAATATCTACACCGCTATGTCTATAAACATGGAAATACCTACACCGCTATCTCTATAAACATGGAAATATCTACACCGCTATCTCTATAAACATGGAAATACCTACACCGCGATCTGTATAAACATGGAAATATCTACACCGCGATCTGTATAATCATGGAAATATATTCACCACGATCTGTATAAACATGGAAATATCTACACCGCTATCTGTATAAACATGGTAATATCTACACCACCATCTATATAAACATGGACATATCTACACCGCCATCTGCATAAACATTTAAATATCTACAATGCCATCTGTAGAAAGATGGAAATATCTACACCGCAATCTGTGTAAACATGGAAATATCTACACCGATATCAGTAAAAACATGGAAATATCTTCACCGCTATCTGTATAAACATGGAAATATCTACGCCGTGATCTGTATAAACATGGAAATATCTACAGCGCCATCTATATAAACATTTAAATATCTACACTGCAATCTGTAAAAACATGGAAATATCTACACAGTCATCTGAAGAAACATGGAAATATCTACACCACCATCTGTATAAACATGGAAATATCTTCAATACCATCTGTATACACATGGAAATATCTACACAGACAACTCTATAAGTATGGAAATATCTACACCGCCATCTGTATAAACATGGAAATATCTACACTGCCATCTGTAGAAAGATGGAAATATCTACACCGCTATCTCTATAAATATGGAAATATCTACACCGCCATCTCTATAAACATGAAAATATCTACACTGCCATCTCCATAAAGATGGAAGTATCTACTCCGCCATGTGTATAAACACGGAAATATCTACACCACCATCTGTGAATACATGGAAATATCTACACCGCTATCTGTGTAAACATGGAAATATCTATACCGCCATCTGCATGTCCATGGAAATATCTACGCTGCCATTTGTATAAACATGGAAATATCTACTTGGCCATCTGTGTATAGATGGAAATATCAACAGCGCCATCTCTAAAAACATGGAAATATCTACACCGCTATCTCTATAAACATGGAAATATCTGCACAGCCATCTGAAAAACATGGAAATACCTCTATAGTCATCTGTATAAACATGGAAATATCTACAATGCCATCTGTATACACATGGAAATATCTACACAGTCATCTGTATAAACATGTAAATATCTACACTGCTATCTCTATAAACATGGAAATATCTACACCGCCATCTCTATAAACATGAAAATATCTACACTGCCATCTCCATAAACATTGAACTAACTACTCCGCTATCTGTATAAACATGGAAACATCTACACCGCCATCTGTGTGAATAAGGAAATATCTACAATGCCATCTGTATAAAGATATAAATATCTGCACCGAGAGCTGTATAAACATGGAAATATCTACATCGCTATCTGTATAAACGTGGAAATACCAACACATCTATCGGTATAAACATGGAAATATCTACAACGCCATCTATATAAACATGGAAATATCTACACCGCTATGTCTATAAACATGGAAATACCTACAACGCAATCTCTATAAACATGGAAATATCTACACCGCTATCTGTATAAACATGGAAATATCTACACCGCTATCTGTATAAACATGGAAATATCTACACCGCGATCTGTATAAACATGGAAATATCTACACCGCGATCTGTATAAACATGGAAATATCTTCACCACGATCTGCATAAACATGGAAATATCTACACCGCTATCTGTATAAACATGGTAATATCTACACCACCATCTATATAAACATGGAAATATCTACACCGCCATCTGCATAAACATGGAAATATCTACAATGCCATCTGCAGAAAGATGGAAATATCTACACCGCAATCTGTGTAAACATGGAAATATCTACACCGATATCTGTAAAAACATGGAAATATCTACACCGCGATCTGTATAAACATGGAAATATCTACAGCGCCATCTCTATAAACATTGAAATATCTACACTGCCATCTGTAAAAACATGGAAATATCTACACAGTCATCTGAATAAACATGGAAATATCTACACCACCATCTCTATAAACCTGGACATACCTACAATACCATCTGTATACACATGGAAATATCTACACAGACATCTGTATAAGTATGGAAATATCTACACCGCCATCTGTATAAACATGGAAATATCTACACTGCCATCTGTAGAAATATGGAATTATCTACACCGCTATCTCTATAAATATGGAAATATCTACACCGCCATCTCTATAAACATGAAAATATCTACACTGCCATCTCCATATAGATGGAAGTATCTACTCCGCCATGTGTATAAACACGGAAATATCTACACCACCATCTGTGAAAACATGGAAATATCTACACCACTATCTGTATAAACATGGAAATATCTACACGGCCATCTGTGTATAGATGGAAATATCAACATCGCCATTTGTACAAACAAGGAAATATCTACACCGCTATCTCTATAAACATGGAAATATCTGCACAGCCATCTGTAAAACATGGAAATACCTCTACAGTCATCTGTATAAACATGGAAATATCTACAATGCCATCTGTATACACATGGAAATATCTACACAGACATCTGTGTAAACATGTAAATATCTACACTGCTATCTCTATAAACATGGAAATATCTACACCGCCATCTCTATAAACATGAAAATATCTACACTGCCATCTCCATAAAGATGGAAGTATCTACTCCGCCATGTGTATAAACACGGAAATATCTACACCACCATCTGTGAAAACATGGAAATATCTACACCGCGATCTGTATAAACATGGAAATATCTACACCGCCATCTGCATGTCCATGGAAATATCTACGCTGCCATCTGTATAAACATGGAAATATCTACACGGCCATCTGTGTATAGATGGAAATATCAACAACGCCATCTGTACAAACATGGAAATATCTACACCGCTATCTCTATAAACATGGAAATATCTGCACAGCCATCTGTAAAACATGGAAATACATCTACAGTCATCTGTATAAACGTGGAAATATCTACAATGCCATCTGTATACACGTGGAAATATCTACACAGCCATCTGTATAAACATGTAAATATCTACACTGCTATCTCTATAAAGATGGAAATATCTACATCGCTATCTGTATAAACGTGGAAATACCAACACATCTATCGGTATAAACATGGAAATATCTACAACGCCATCTATATAAACATGGAAATATCTACACCGCTATGTCTATAAACATGGAAATACCTACACCGCTATCTCTATAAACATGGAAATATCTACACCGCTATCTGTATAAACATGGAAATATCTACACCGCGGTCTGTATAAACATGGAAATGTCTACACCGCGATCTGTATAATCATGGAAATATATTCACCACGATCTGTATAAACATGGAAATATCTACACCGCTATCTGTATAAACATGGTAATATCTACACCACCATCTATATAAACATGGACATATCTACACCGCCATCTGCATAAACATTTAAATATCTACAATGCCATCTGTAGAAAGATGGAAATATTTACACCGCAATCTGTGTAAACATGGAAATATCTACACCGATATCAGTAAAGACATGGAAATACCTTCACCGCTATCTGTATAAACATGGAAATATCTACGCCGCGATCTGTATAAACATGGAAATATCTACAGCGCCATCTATATAAACATTTAAATATCTACACTGCCATCTGTAAAAACATGGAAATATCTACACAGTCATCTGAAGAAACATGGAAATATCTACACCACCATCCGTATAAACATGGAAATATCTTCAATACCATCTGTATACACATGGAAATATCTACACACACAACTCTATAAGTATGGAAATATCTACACCGCCATCTGTATAAACATGGAAATATCTACACTGCCATCTGTAGAAAGATGGAAATATCTACACCGCTATCTCTATAAATATGGAAATATCTACACCGCCATCTCTATAAACATGAAAATATCTACACTGCCATCTCCATAAAGATGGAAGTATCTACTCCGCCATGTGTATAAACATGGAAATATCTACACCACCATCTGTGAATACATGGAAATATCTACACCGCTATCTGTATAAACATGGAAATATCTACACCGCCATCTGCATGTCCACGGAAATATCTACGCTGCCATTTGTATAAGCATGGAAATATCTACATGGCCATGTGTGTAGATGGAAATATCAACAACGCCATCTCTACAAACATGGAAATATCTACACCGCTATCTCTATAAACATGGAAATATCTGCACAGCCATCTGTAAAACATGGAAATACTTCTATAGTCATCTGTATAAACATGGAAATATCTACAATGCCATCTGTATACACATGGAAATATCTACACAGACATCTGTATAAACATGTAAATATCCACACTGCTATCTCTATAAACATGGAAATATCTACACCGCCATCTCTATAAACATGAAAATATCTACACTGCCATCTCCATAAACATGGAACTAACTACTCCGCCATCTGTATAAACATGGAAACATCTACACCGCCATCTGTGTGAATAAGGAAATATCTACAATGCCATCTGTATAAAGATATAAATATCTGCACGGCGAGCTGTATAAACATGGAAATATCTACATCGCTATCTGTATAAACGTGGAAATACCAACACATCTATCGGTATAAACATGGAAATATCTACAACGCCATCTATATAAACATGGAAATATCTACACCGCTATGTCTATAAACATGGAAATACCTACACCGCTATCTCTATAAACATGGAAATATCTACACCGCTATCTGTATAAACATGGAAATATCTACACCGCTATCTGTATAAACATGGAAATATCTACACCGCGATCTGTATAAACATGGTAATATCTACACCACCATCTATATAAACATGGAAATATCTACACCGCCATCTGCATAAACATGGAAATATCTACAATGCCATCTGTAGAAAGATGGAAATATCTACACCGCAATCTGTGTAAACATGGAAATATCTACACCGATATCTGTAAAAACATGGAAATATCTACACCGCGATCTGTATAAACATGGAAATATCTACAGCGCCATCTCTATAAACATTGAAATATCTACACTGCCATCTGTAAAAACATGGAAATATCTACACAGTCATCTGAATAAACATGGAAATATCTACACCACCATCTGTATAAACCTGGACATACCTACAATACCATCTGTATACAGATGGAAATATCTACACAGACATCTGTATAAGTATGGAAATATCTACACCGCCATCTGTATAAACATGGAAATATCTACACTGCCATCTGTAGAAATATGGAATTATCTACACCGCTATCTCTATAAATATGGAAATATCTCCACCGCCATCTCTATAAACATGAAAATATCTACACTGCCATCTCCATATAAATGGAAGTATCTACTCCGCCATGTGTATAAACACGGAAATATCTACACCACCATCTGTGAAAACATGGAAATATCTACACCACTATCTGTATAAACATGGAAATATCTACACGGCCATCTGTGTATAGATGGAAATATCAACATCGCCATTTGTACAAACAAGGAAATATCTACACCGCTATCTCTATAAACATGGAAATATCTGCACAGCCATCTGTAAAACATGGAAATACCTCTACAGTCATCTGTATAAACATGGAAATATCTACAATGCCATCTGTATACACATGGAAATATCTACACAGCCATCTGTGTAAACATGTAAATATCTACACTGCTATCTCTATAAACATGGAAATATCTACACCGCCATCTCTATAATCATGAAAATATCTACACTGCCATCTCCATAAAGATGGAAGTATCTACTCCGCCATGTGTATAAACACGGAAATATCTACACCACCATCTGTGAAAACATGGAAATATCTACACCGCGATCTGTATAAACATGGAAATATCTACACCGCCATCTGCATGTCCATGGAAATATCTACGCTGCCATCTGTATAAACATGGAAATATCTACACGGCCATCTGTGTATAGATGGAAATGTCAACAACGCCATCTGTACAAACATGGAAATATCTACACCGCTATCTCTATAAACATGGAAATATCTGCACAGCCATCTGTAAAACATGGAAATACATCTACAGTCATCTGTATAAACGTGGAAATATCTACAATGCCATCTGTATACACGTGGAAATATCTACACAGCCATCTGTATAAACATGGAAATATCTACACTGCTATCTCTATAAAGATGGAAATATCTACATCGCTATCTGTATAAACGTGGAAATACCAACACATCTATCGGTATAAACATGGAAATATCTACAACGCCATCTATATAAACATGGAAATATCTACACCGCTATGTCTATAAACATGGAAATACCTACACCGCTATCTCTATAAACATGGAAATATCTACACCGCTATCTGTATAAACATGGAAATATCTACACCGCGATCTGTATAAACATGGAAATATCTACACCGCGATCTGTATAATCATGGAAATATATTCACCACGATCTGTATAAACATGGAAATATCTACACCGCTATCTGTATAAACATGGTAATATCTACACCACCATCTATATAAACATGGACATATCTACACCGCCATCTGCATAAACATTTAAATATCTACAATGCCATCTGTAGAAAGATGGAAATATCTACACCTCAATCTGTGTAAACATGGAAATATCTACACCGATATCAGTAAAAACATGGAAATATCTTCACCGCTATCTGTATAAACATGGAAATATCTACGCCGCGATCTGTATAAACATGGAAACATCTACAGCGCCATCTATATAAACATTTAAATATCTACACTGCCATCTGTAAAAACATGGAAATATCTACACAGTCATCTGAAGAAACATGGAAATATCTACACCACCATCTGTATAAACATGGAAATATCTTCAATACCATCTGTATACACATGGAAATATCTACACAGACAACTCTATAAGTATGGAAATATCTACACAGACAACTCTATAAGTATGGAAATATCTACACCGCCATCTGTATAAACATGGAAATATCTACACTGCCATCTGTAGAAAGATGGAAATATCTACACCGCTATCTCTATAAATATGGAAATATCTACACCGCCATCTCTATAAACATGAAAATATCTACACTGCCATCTCCATAATGATGGAAGTATCTACTCCTCCATGTGTATAAACACGGAAATATCTACACCACCATCTGTGAATACATGGAAATATCTACACCGCTATCTGTATAAACATGGAAATATCTACACCGCCATCTGCATGTCCACGGAAATATCTACGCTGCCATTTGTATAAACATGGAAATATCTACATAGCCATGTGTGTAGATGGAAATATCAACAACGCCATCTCTACAAACATGGAAGTATCTACACCGCTATCTCTATAAACATGGAAATATCTGCACAGCCATCTGTAAAACATGGAAATACTTCTATAGTCATCTGTATAAACATGGAAATATCTACAATGCAATCTGTATACACATGGAAATATCTACACAGCCATCTGTATAAACATGTAAATATCCACACTGCTATCTCTATAAACATGTAAATATCTACACCGCCATCTCTATAAACATGAAAATATCTACACTGCCATCTCCATAAACATGGAACTAACTACTCCGCCATCTGTATAAACATGGAAACATCTACACCGCCATCTGTGTGAATAAGGAAATATCTACAATGCCATCTGTATAAAGATATAAATATCTGCACGGCGAGCTGTATAAACATGGAAATATCTACATCGCTATCTGTATAAACGTGGAAATACCAACACATCTATCGGTATAAACATGGAAATATCTACAACGCCATCTATATAAACATGGAAATATCTACACCGCTATGTCTATAAACATGGAAATACCTACACCGCTATCTCTATAAACATGTAAATATCTACACCGCTATCTGTATAAACATGGAAATATCTACACCGCTATCTGTATAAACATGGAAATATCTACACCGCGATCTGTATAAACATGGAAATATCTACACCGCGATCTGTATAAACATGGAAATATCTTTAACACGATCTGTATAAACATGGAAATATCTACACCGCGATGTGTATAAACATGGAAATATCCTCACCACGATCTGTATAAACATGGAAATAACTACACCGCTATCTGTATAAACATGGTAATATCTACACCACCATCTATATAAACATGGAAATATCTACACCGCCATCTGCATAAACATGGAAATATCTACAATGCCATCTGTAGAAAGATGGAAATATCTACACCGCAATCTGTATAAACATGGAAATATCTACACCGATATCTGTAAAAACATGGAAATATCTACACCACGATCTGTATAAACATGGAAATATCTACAGCGCCATCTCTATAAACATTGAAATATCTACACTGCCATCTGTAAAAACATGGAAATATCTACACAGTCATCTGAATAAACATGGAAATATCTACACCACCATCTGTATAAACCTGGACATACCTACAATACCATCTGTATACACATGGAAATATCTACACAGACATCTGTATAAGTATGGAAATATCTACACCGCCATCTGTATAAACATGGAAATATCTACACTGCCATCTGTAGAAATATGGAATTATCTACACCGCTATCTCTATAAATATGGAAATATCTACACCGCCATCTCTATAAACATGAAAATATCTACACTGCCATCTCCATATAGATGGAAGTATCTACTCCGCCATGTGTATAAACACGGAAATATCTACACCACCATCTGTGAAAACATGGAAATATCTACACCACTATCTGTATAAACATGGAAATATCCACACGGCCATCTGTGTATAGATGGAAATATCAACATCGCCATTTGTACAAACAAGGAAATATCTACACCGCTATCTCTATAAACATGGAAATATCTGCACAGCCATCTGTAAAACATGGAAATACCTCTACAGTCATCTGTATAAACATGGAAATATCTACAATGCCATCTGTATACACATGGAAATATCTACACAGCCATCAGTGTAAACATGTAAATATCTACACTGCTATCTCTATAAACAGGGAAATATCTACACCGCCATCTCTATAAACATGAAAATATCTACACTGCCATCTCCATAAAGATGGAAGTATCTACTCCGCCATGTGTATAAACACGGAAATATCTACACCACCATCTGTGAAAACATGGAAATATCTACACCGCGATCTGTATAAACATGGAAATATCTACACCGCCATCTGCATGTCCATGGAAATATCTACGCTGCCATCTGTATAAACATGGAAATATCTACACGGCCATCTGTGTATAGATGGAAATGTCAACAACGCCATCTGTACAAACATGGAAATATCTACACCGCTATCTCTATAAACATGGAAATATCTGCACAGCCATCTGTAAAACATGGAAATACATCTACAGTCATCTGTATAAACGTGGAAATATCTACAATGCCATCTGTATACACGTGGAAATATCTACACAGCCATCTGTATAAACATGTAAATATCTACACTGCTATCTCTATAAAGATGGAAATATCTACATCGCTATCTGTATAAACGTGGAAATACCAACACATCTATCGGTATAAACATGGAAATATCTACAACGCCATCTATATAAACATGGAAATATCTACACCGCTATGTCTATAAACATGGAAATACCTACACCGCTATCTCTATAAACATGGAAATATCTACACCGCTATCTCTATAAACATGGAAATACCTACACCGCGATCTGTATAAACATGGAAATATCTACACCGCGATCTGTATAATCATGGAAATATATTCACCACGATCTGTATAAATATGGAAATATCTACACCGCTATCTGTATAAACATGGTAATATCTACACCACCATCTATATAAACATGGACATATCTACACCGCCATCTGCATAAACATTTAAATATCTACAATGCCATCTGTAGAAAGATGGAAATATCTACACCGCAATCTGTGTAAACATGGAAATATCTACACCGATATCAGTAAAAACATGGAAATATCTTCACCGCTATCTGTATAAACATGGAAATATCTACGCCGTGATCTGTATAAACATGGAAATATCTACAGCGCCATCTATATAAACATTTAAATATCTACACTGCAATCTGTAAAAACATGGAAATATCTACACAGTCATCTGAAGAAACATGGAAATATCTACACCACCATCTGTATAAACATGGAAATATCTTCAATACCATCTGTATACACATGGAAATATCTACACAGACAATTCTATAAGTATGGAAATATCTACACCGCCATCTGTATAAACATGGAAATATCTACACTGCCATCTGTAGAAAGATGGAAATATCTACACCGCTATCTCTATAAATATGGAAATATCTACACCGCCATCTCTATAAACATGAAAATATCTACACTGCCATCTCCATAAAGATGGAAGTATCTACTCCGCCATGTGTATAAACACGGAAATATCTACACCACCATCTGTGAATACATGGAAATATCTACACCGCTATCTGTGTAAACATGGAAATATCTATACCGCCATCTGCATGTCCATGGAAATATCTACGCTGCCATTTGTATAAACATGGAAATATCTACTTGGCCATCTGTGTATAGATGGAAATATCAACAGCGCCATCTCTAAAAACATGGAAATATCTACACCGCTATCTCTATAAACATGGAAATATCTGCACAGCCATCTGAAAAACATGGAAATACCTCTATAGTCATCTGTATAAACATGGAAATATCTACAATGCCATCTGTATACACATGGAAATATCTACACAGTCATCTGTATAAACATGTAAATATCTACACTGCTATCTCTATAAACATGGAAATATCTACACCGCCATCTCTATAAACATGAAAATATCTACACTGCCATCTCCATAAACATTGAACTAACTACTCCGCTATCTGTATAAACATGGAAACATCTACACCGCCATCTGTGTGAATAAGGAAATATCTACAATGCCATCTGTATAAAGATATAAATATCTGCACCGAGAGCTGTATAAACATGGAAATATCTACACTGCTATCTCTATAAACGTGGAAATACCAACACATCTATCGGTATAAACATGGAAATATCTACAACGCCATCTATATAAACATGGAAATATCTACACCGCTATGTCTATAAACATGGAAATACCTACACCGCTATCTCTATAAACATGGAAATATCTACACCGCTATCTGTATAAACATGGAAATATCTACACCGCTATCTGTATAAACATGGAAATATCTACACCGCGATCTGTATAAACATGGAAATATCTACACCGCGATCTGTATAAACATGGAGATACCTTCACCACGATCTGTATAAACATGGAAATATCTACACCGCTATCTGTATAAACATGGTAATATCTACACCACCATCTATATAAACATGGAAATATCTACACCGCCATCTGCATAAACATGGAAATATCTACAATGCCATCTGCAGAAAGATGGAAATATCTACACCGCAATCTGTGTAAACATGGAAATATCTACACCGATATCTGTAAAAACATGGAAATATCTACACCGCGATCTGTATAAACATGGAAATATCTACAGCGCCATCTCTATAAACATTGAAATATCTACACTGCCATCTGTAAAAACATGGAAATATCTACACAGTCATCTGAATAAACATGGAAATATCTACACCACCATCTCTATAAACCTGGACATACCTACAATACCATCCGTATACACATGGAAATATCTACACAGACATCTGTATAAGTATGGAAATATCTACACCGCCATCTGTATAAACATGGAAATATCTACACTGCCATCTGTAGAAATATGGAATTATCTACACCGCTATCTCTATAAATATGGAAATATCTACACCGCCATCTCTATAAACATGAAAATATCTACACTGCCATCTCCATATAGATGGAAGTATCTACTCCGCCATGTGTATAAACACGGAAATATCTACACCACCATCTGTGAAAACATGGAAATATCTACACCACTATCTGTATAAACATGGAAATATCTACACGGCCATCTGTGTATAGATGGAAATATCAACATCGCCATTTGTACAAATAAGGAAATATCTACACCGCTATCTCTATAAACATGGAAATATCTGCACAGCCATCTGTAAAACATGGAAATACCTGTACAGTCATCTGTATAAACATGGAAATATCTACAATGTCATCTGTATACACGTGGAAATATCTACACAGCCATCTGTGTAAACATGTAAATATCTACACTGCTATCTCTATAAACATGGAAATATCTACACCGCCATCTCTATAAACATGAAAATATCTACACTGCCATCTCCATAAAGATGGAAGTATCTTCTCCGCCATGTGTATAAACACGGAAATATCTACACCACCATCTGTGAAAACATGGAAATATCTACACCGCGATCTGTATAAACATGGAAATATCTACACCGCCATCTGCATGTCCATGGAAATATCTACGCTGCCATCTGTATAAACATGGAAATATCTACACGGCCATCTGTGTATAGATGGAAATATCAACAACGCCATCTGTACAAACATGGAAATATCTACACCGCTATCTCTATAAACATGGAAATATCTGCACAGCCATCTGTAAAACATGGAAATACATCTACAGTCATCTGTATAAACGTGGAAATATCTACAATGCCATCTGTATACACGTGGAAATATCTACACAGCCATCTGTATAAACATGTAAATATCTACACTGCTATCTCTATAAAGATGGAAATATCTACATCGCTATCTGTATAAACGTGGAAATACCAACACATCTATCGGTATAAACATGGAAATATCTACAACGCCATCTATATAAACATGGAAATATCTACACCGCTATGTCTATAAACATGGAAATACCTACACCGCTATCTCTATAAACATGGAAATATCTACACCGCTATCTGTATAAACATGGAAATATCTACACCGCGGTCTGTATAAACATGGAAATGTCTACACCGCGATCTGTATAATCATGGAAATATATTCACCACGATCTGTATAAACATGGAAATATCTACACCGCTATCTGTATAAACATGGTAATATCTACACCACCATCTATATAAACATGGACATATCTACACCGCCATCTGCATAAACATTTAAATATCTACAATGCCATCTGTAGAAAGATGGAAATATCTACACCGCAATCTGTGTAAACATGGAAATATCTACACCGATATCAGTAAAGACATGGAAATATCTTCACCGCTATCTGTATAAACATGGAAATATCTACGCCGCGATCTGTATAAACATGGAAATATCTACAGCGCCATCTATATAAACATTTAAATATCTACACTGCCATCTGTAAAAACATGGAAATATCTACACAGTCATCTGAAGAAACATGGAAATATCTACACCACCATCTGTATAAACATGGAAATATCTTCAATACCATCTGTATACACATGGAAATATCTACACAGACAACTCTATAAGTATGGAAATATCTACACCGCCATCTGTATAAACATGGAAATATCTACACTGCCATCTGTAGAAAGATGGAAATATCTACACCGCTATCTCTATAAATATGGAAATATCTACACCGCCATCTCTATAAACATGAAAATATCTACACTGCCATCTCCATATAGATGGAAGTATCTACTCCGCCATGTGTATAAACACGGAAATATCTACACCACCATCTGTGAATACATGGAAATATCTACACCGCTATCTGTATAAACATGGAAATATCTACACCGCCATCTGCATGTCCACGGAAATATCTACGCTGCCATTTGTATAAACATGGAAATATCTACATAGCCATGTGTGTAGATGGAAATATCAACAACGCCATCTCTACAAACATGGAAGTATCTACACCGCTATCTCTATAAACATGGAAATATCTGCACAGCCATCTGTAAAACATGGAAATACTTCTATAGTCATCTGTATAAACATGGAAATATCTACAATGCAATCTGTATACACATGGAAATATCTACACAGCCATCTGTATAAACATGTAAATATCCACACTGCTATCTCTATAAACATGTAAATATCTACACCGCCATCTCTATAAACATGAAAATATCTACACTGCCATCTCCATAAACATGGAACTAACTACTCCGCCATCTGTATAAACATGGAAACATCTACACCGCCATCTGTGTGAATAAGGAAATATCTACAATGCCATCTGTATAAAGATATAAATATCTGCACGGCGAGCTGTATAAACATGGAAATATCTACATCGCTATCTGTATAAACGTGGAAATACCAACACATCTATCGGTATAAACATGGAAATATCTACAACGCCATCTATATAAACATGGAAATATCTACACCGCTATGTCTATAAACATGGAAATACCTACACCGCTATCTCTATAAACATGTAAATATCTACACCGCTATCTGTATAAACATGGAAATATCTACACCGCTATCTGTATAAACATGGAAATATCTACACCGCGATCTGTATAAACATGGAAATATCTACACCGCGATCTGTATAAACATGGAAATATCTTTAACACGATCTGTATAAACATGGAAATATCTACACCGCGATCTGTATAAACATGGAAATATCTTCACCACGATCTGTATAAACATGGAAATATCTACACCGCTATCTGTATAAACATGGTAATATCTACACCACCATCTATATAAACATGGAAATATCTACACCGCCATCTGCATAAACATGGAAATATCTACAATGCCATCTGTAGAAAGATGGAAATATCTACACCGCAATCTGTATAAACATGGAAATATCTACACCGATATCTGTAAAAACATGGAAATATCTACACCACGATCTGTATAAACATGGAAATATCTACAGCGCCATCTCTATAAACATTGAAATATCTACACTGCCATCTGTAAAAACATGGAAATATCTACACAGTCATCTGAATAAACATGGAAATATCTACACCACCATCTGTATAAACCTGGACATACCTACAATACCATCTGTATACACATGGAAATATCTACACAGACATCTGTATAAGTATGGAAATATCTACACCGCCATCTGTATAAACATGGAAATATCTACACTGCCATCTGTAGAAATATGGAATTATCTACACCGCTATCTCTATAAATATGGAAATATCTACACCGCCATCTCTATAAACATGAAAATATCTACACTGCCATCTCCATATAGATGGAAGTATCTACTCCGCCATGTGTATAAACACGGAAATATCTACACCACCATCTGTGAAAACATGGAAATATCTACGCCACTATCTGTATAAACATGGAAATATCCACACGGCCATCTGTGTATAGATGGAAATATCAACATCGCCATTTGTACAAACAAGGAAATATCTACACCGCTATCTCTATAAACATGGAAATATCTGCACAGCCATCTGTAAAACATGGAAATACCTCTACAGTCATCTGTATAAACATGGAAATATCTACAATGCCATCTGTATACACATGGAAATATCTACACAGCCATCAGTGTAAACATGTAAATATCTACACTGCTATCTCTATAAACAGGGAAATATCTACACCGCCATCTCTATAAACATGAAAATATCTACACTGCCATCTCCATAAAGATGGAAGTATCTACTCCGCCATGTGTATAAACACGGAAATATCTACACCACCATCTGTGAAAACATGGAAATATCTACACCGCGATCTGTATAAACATGGAAATATCTACACCGCCATCTGCATGTCCATGGAAATATCTACGCTGCCATCTGTATAAACATGGAAATATCTACACGGCCATCTGTGTATAGATGGAAATGTCAACAACGCCATCTGTACAAACATGGAAATATCTACACCGCTATCTCTATAAACATGGAAATATCTGCACAGCCATCTGTAAAACATGGAAATACATCTACAGTCATCTGTATAAACGTGGAAATATCTACAATGCCATCTGCATACACGTGGAAATATCTACACAGCCATCTGTATAAACATGTAAATATCTACACTGCTATCTCTATAAACATGGAAATATCTACATCGCTATCTGTATAAACGTGGAAATACCAACACATCTATCGGTATAAACATGGAAATATCTACAACGCCATCTATATAAACATGGAAATATCTACACCGCTATGTCTATAAACATGGAAATACCTACACCGCTATCTCTATAAACATGGAAATATCTACACCGCTATCTCTATAAACATGGAAATACCTACACCGCGATCTGTATAAACATGGAAATATCTACACCGCGATCTGTATAATCATGGAAATATATTCACCACGATCTGTATAAACATGGAAATATCTACACCGCTATCTGTATAAACATGGTAATATCTACACCACCATCTATATAAACATGGACATATCTACACCGCCATCTGCATAAACATTTAAATATCTACAATGCCATCTGTAGAAAGATGGAAATATCTACACCGCAATCTGTGTAAACATGGAAATATCTACACCGATATCAGTAAAAACATGGAAATATCTTCACCGCTATCTGTATAAACATGGAAATATCTACGCCGTGATCTGTATAAACATGGAAATATCTACAGCGCCATCTATATAAACATTTAAATATCTACACTGCAATCTGTAAAAACATGGAAATATCTACACAGTCATCTGAAGAAACATGGAAATATCTACACCACCATCTGTATAAACATGGAAATATCTTCAATACCATCTGTATACACATGGAAATATCTACACAGACAACTCTATAAGTATGGAAATATCTACACCGCCATCTGTATAAACATGGAAATATCTACACTGCCATCTGTAGAAAGATGGAAATATCTACACCGCTATCTCTATAAATATGGAAATATCTACACCGCCATCTCTATAAACATGAAAATATCTACACTGCCATCTCCATAAAGATGGAAGTATCTACTCCGCCATGTGTATAAACACGGAAATATCTACACCACCATCTGTGAATACATGGAAATATCTACACCGCTATCTGTGTAAACATGGAAATATCTATACCGCCATCTGCATGTCCATGGAAATATCTACGCTGCCATTTGTATAAACATGGAAATATCTACTTGGCCATCTGTGTATAGATGGAAATATCAACAGCGCCATCTCTAAAAACATGGAAATATCTACACCGCTATCTCTATAAACATGGAAATATCTGCACAGCCATCTGAAAAACATGGAAATACCTCTATAGTCATCTGTATAAACATGGAAATATCTACAATGCCATCTGTATACACATGGAAATATCTACACAGTCATCTGTATAAACATGTAAATATCTACACTGCTATCTCTATAAACATGGAAATATCTACACCGCCATCTCTATAAACATGAAAATATCTACACTGCCATCTCCATAAACATTGAACTAACTACTCCGCTATCTGTATAAACATGGAAACATCTACACCGCCATCTGTGTGAATAAGGAAATATCTACAATGCCATCTGTATAAAGATATAAATATCTGCACCGAGAGCTGTATAAACATGGAAATATCTACATCGCTATCTGTATAAACGTGGAAATACCAACACATCTATCGGTATAAACATGGAAATATCTACAACGCCATCTATATAAACATGGAAATATCTACACCGCTATGTCTATAAACATGGAAATACCTACAACGCAATCTCTATAAACATGGAAATATCTACACCGCTATCTGTATAAACATGGAAATATCTACACCGCTATCTGTATAAACATGGAAATATCTACACCGCGATCTGTATAAACATGGAAATATCTACACCGCGATCTGTATAAACATGGAAATATCTTCACCACGATCTGCATAAACATGGAAATATCTACACCGCTATCTGTATAAACATGGTAATATCTACACCACCATCTATATAAACATGGAAATATCTACACCGCCATCTGCATAAACATGGAAATATCTACAATGCCATCTGCAGAAAGATGGAAATATCTACACCGCAATCTGTGTAAACATGGAAATATCTACACCGATATCTGTAAAAACATGGAAATATCTACACCGCGATCTGTATAAACATGGAAATATCTACAGCGCCATCTCTATAAACATTGAAATATCTACACTGCCATCTGTAAAAACATGGAAATATCTACACAGTCAGCTGAATAAACATGGAAATATCTACACCACCATCTCTATAAACCTGGACATACCTACAATACCATCTGTATACACATGGAAATATCTACACAGACATCTGTATAAGTATGGAAATATCTACACCGCCATCTGTATAAACATGGAAATATCTACACTGCCATCTGTAGAAATATGGAATTATCTACACCGCTATCTCTATAAATATGGAAATATCTACACCGCCATCTCTATAAACATGAAAATATCTACACTGCCATCTCCATATAGATGGAAGTATCTACTCCGCCATGTGTATAAACACGGAAATATCTACACCACCATCTGTGAAAACATGGAAATATCTACACCACTATCTGTATAAACATGGAAATATCTACACGGCCATCTGTGTATAGATGGAAATATCAACATCGCCATTTGTACAAACAAGGAAATATCTACACCGCTATCTCTATAAACATGGAAATATCTGCACAGCCATCTGTAAAACATGGAAATACCTCTACAGTCATCTGTATAAACATGGAAATATCTACAATGCCATCTGTATACACATGGAAATATCTACACAGACATCTGTGTAAACATGTAAATATCTACACTGCTATCTCTATAAACATGGAAATATCTACACCGCCATCTCTATAAACATGAAAATATCTACACTGCCATCTCCATAAAGATGGAAGTATCTACTCCGCCATGTGTATAAACACGGAAATATCTACACCACCATCTGTGAAAACATGGAAATATCTACACCGCGATCTGTATAAACATGGAAATATCTACACCGCCATCTGCATGTCCATGGAAATATCTACGCTGCCATCTGTATAAACATGGAAATATCTACACGGCCATCTGTGTATAGATGGAAATATCAACAACGCCATCTGTACAAACATGGAAATATCTACACCGCTATCTCTATAAACATGGAAATATCTGCACAGCCATCTGTAAAACATGGAAATACATCTACAGTCATCTGTAGAAACGTGGAAATATCTACAATGCCATCTGTATACACGTGGAAATATCTACACAGCCATCTGTATAAACATGGAAATATCTACACTGCTATCTCTATAAAGATGGAAATATCTACATCGCTATCTGTATAAACGTGGAAATACCAACACATCTATCGGTATAAACATGGAAATATCTACAACGCCATCTATATAAACATGGAAATATCTACACCGCTATGTCTATAAACATGGAAATACCTACACCGCTATCTCTATAAACATGGAAATATCTACACCGCTATCTGTATAAACATGGAAATATCTACACCGCGGTCTGTATAAACATGGAAATGTCTACACCGCGATCTGTATAATCATGGAAATATATTCACCACGATCTGTATAAACATGGAAATATCTACACCGCTATCTGTATAAACATGGTAATATCTACACCACCATCTATATAAACATGGACATATCTACACCGCCATCTGCATAAACATTTAAATATCTACAATGCCATCTGTAGAAAGATGGAAATATTTACACCGCAATCTGTGTAAACATGGAAATATCTACACCGATATCAGTAAAGACATGGAAATACCTTCACCGCTATCTGTATAAACATGGAAATATCTACGCCGCGATCTGTATAAACATGGAAATATCTACAGCGCCATCTATATAAACATTTAAATATCTACAGTGCCATCTGTAAAAACATGGAAATATCTACACAGTCATCTGAAGAAACATGGAAATATCTACACCACCATCCGTATAAACATGGAAATATCTTCAATACCATCTGTATACACATGGAAATATCTACACACACAACTCTATAAGTATGGAAATATCTACACCGCCATCTGTATAAACATGGAAATATCTACACTGCCATCTGTAGAAAGATGGAAATATCTACACCGCTATCTCTATAAATATGGAAATATCTACACCGCCATCTCTATAAACATGAAAATATCTACACTGCCATCTCCATAAAGATGGAAGTATCTACTCCGCCATGTGTATAAACATGGAAATATCTACACCACCATCTGTGAATACATGGAAATATCTACACCGCTATCTGTATAAACATGGAAATATCTACACCGCCATCTGCATGTCCACGGAAATATCTACGCTGCCATTTGTATAAGCATGGAAATATCTACATGGCCATGTGTGTAGATGGAAATATCAACAACGCCATCTCTACAAACATGGAAATATCTACACCGCTATCTCTATAAACATGGAAATATCTGCACAGCCATCTGTAAAACATGGAAATACTTCTATAGTCATCTGTATAAACATGGAAATATCTACAATGCCATCTGTATACACATGGAAATATCTACACAGACATCTGTATAAACATGTAAATATCCACACTGCTATCTCTATAAACATGGAAATATCTACACCGCCATCTCTATAAACATGAAAATATCTACACTGCCATCTCCATAAACATGGAACTAACTACTCCGCCATCTGTATAAACATGGAAACATCTACACCGCCATCTGTGTGAATAAGGAAATATCTACAATGCCATCTGTATAAAGATATAAATATCTGCACGGCGAGCTGTATAAACATGGAAATATCTACATCGCTATCTGTATAAACGTGGAAATACCAACACATCTATCGGTATAAACATGGAAATATCTACAACGCCATCTATATAAACATGGAAATATCTACACCGCTATGTATATAAACATGGAAATACCTACACCGCTATCTCTATAAACATGGAAATATCTACACCGCTATCTGTATAAACATGGAAATATCTACACCGCTATCTGTATAAACATGGAAATATCTACACCGCGATCTGTATAAACATGGTAATATCTACACCACCATCTATATAAACATGGAAATATCTACACCGCCATCTGCATAAACATGGAAATATCTACAATGCCATCTGTAGAAAGATGGAAATATCTACACCGCAATCTGTGTAAACATGGAAATATCTACACCGATATCTGTAAAAACATGGAAATATCTACACCGCGATCTGTATAAACATGGAAATATCTACAGCGCCATCTCTATAAACATTGAAATATCTACACTGCCATCTGTAAAAACATGGAAATATCTACACAGTCATCTGAATAAACATGGAAATATCTACACCACCATCTGTATAAACCTGGACATACCTACAATACCATCTGTATACAGATGGAAATATCTACACAGACATCTGTATAAGTATGGAAATATCTACACCGCCATCTGTATAAACATGGAAATATCTACACTGCCATCTGTAGAAATATGGAATTATCTACACCGCTATCTCTATAAATATGGAAATATCTCCACCGCCATCTCTATAAACATGAAAATATCTACACTGCCATCTCCATATAAATGGAAGTATCTACTCCGCCATGTGTATAAACACGGAAATATCTACACCACCATCTGTGAAAACATGGAAATATCTACACCACTATCTGTATAAACATGGAAATATCTACACGGCCATCTGTGTATAGATGGAAATATCAACATCGCCATTTGTACAAACAAGGAAATATCTACACCGCTATCTCTATAAACATGGAAATATCTGCACAGCCATCTGTAAAACATGGAAATACCTCTACAGTCATCTGTATAAACATGGAAATATCTACAATGCCATCTGTATACACATGGAAATATCTACACAGCCATCTGTGTAAACATGTAAATATCTACACTGCTATCTCTATAAACATGGAAATATCTACACCGCCATCTCTATAATCATGAAAATATCTACACTGCCATCTCCATAAAGATGGAAGTATCTACTCCGCCATGTGTATAAACACGGAAATATCTACACCACCATCTGTGAAAACATGGAAATATCTACACCGCGATCTGTATAAACATGGAAATATCTACACCGCCATCTGCATGTCCATGGAAATATCTACGCTGCCATCTGTATAAACATGGAAATATCTACACGGCCATCTGTGTATAGATGGAAATGTCAACAACGCCATCTGTACAAACATGGAAATATCTACACCGCTATCTCTATAAACATGGAAATATCTGCACAGCCATCTGTAAAACATGGAAATACATCTACAGTCATCTGTATAAACGTGGAAATATCTACAATGCCATCTGTATACACGTGGAAATATCTACACAGCCATCTGTATAAACATGTAAATATCTACACTGCTATCTCTATAAAGATGGAAATATCTACATCGCTATCTGTATAAACGTGGAAATTCCAACACATCTATCGGTATAAACATGGAAATATCTACAACGCCATCTATATAAACATGGAAATATCTACACCGCTATGTCTATAAACATGGAAATACCTACACCGCTATCTCTATAAACATGGAAATATCTACACCGCTATCTGTATAAACATGGAAATATCTACACCGCGATCTGTATAAACATGGAAATATCTACACCGCGATCTGTATAATCATGGAAATATATTCACCACGATCTGTATAAACATGGAAATATCTACACCGCTATCTGTATAAACATGGTAATATCTACACCACCATCTATATAAACATGGACATATCTACACCGCCATCTGCATAAACATTTAAATATCTACAATGCCATCTGTAGAAAGATGGAAATATCTACACCGCAATCTGTGTAAACATGGAAATATCTACACCGATATCAGTAAAAACATGGAAATATCTTCACCGCTATCTGTATAAACATGGAAATATCTACGCCGCGATCTGTATAAACATGGAAATATCTACAGCGCCATCTATATAAACATTTAAATATCTACACTGCCATCTGTAAAAACATGGAAATATCTACACAGTCATCTGAAGAAACATGGAAATATCTACACCACCATCTGTATAAACATGGAAATATCTTCAATACCATCTGTATACACATGGAAATATCTACACAGACAACTCTATAAGTATGGAAATATCTACACCGCCATCTGTATAAACATGGAAATATCTACACTGCCATCTGTAGAAAGATGGAAATATCTACACCGCTATCTCTATAAATATGGAAATATCTACACCGCCATCTCTATAAACATGAAAATATCTACACTGCCATCTCCATAAAGATGGAAGTATCTACTCCGCCATGTGTATAAACACGGAAATATCTACACCACCATCTGTGAATACATGGAAATATCTACACCGCTATCTGTATAAACATGGAAATATCTACACCGCCATCTGCATGTCCACGGAAATATCTACGCTGCCATTTGTATAAACATGGAAATATCTACATGGCCATGTGTGTAGATGGAAATATCAACAACGCCATCTCTACAAACATGGAAATATCTACACCGCTATCTCTATAAACATGGAAATATCTGCACAGCCATCTGTAAAACATGGAAATACTTCTATAGTCATCTGTATAAACATGGAAATATCTACAATGCCATCTGTATACACATGGAAATATCTACACAGCCATCTGTATAAACATGTAAATATCCACACTGCTATCTCTATAAACATGGAAATATCTACACCGCCATCTCTATAAACATCAAAATATCTACACTGCCATCTCCATAAACATGGAACTAACTACTCCGCCATCTGTATAAACATGGAAACATCTACACCGCCATCTGTGTGAATAAGGAAATATCTACAATGCCATCTGTATAAAGATATAAATATCTGCACGGCGAGCTGTATAAACATGGAAATATCTACATCGCTATCTGTATAAACGTGGAAATACCAACACATCTATCGGTATAAACATGGAAATATCTACAACGCCATCTATATAAACATGGAAATATCTACACCGCTATGTCTATAAACATGGAAATACCTACACCGCTATCTCTATAAACATGGAAATATCTACACCGCTATCTGTATAAACATGGAAATATCTACACCGCTATCTGTATAAACATGGAAATATCTACACCGCGATCTGTATAAACATGGAAATATCTACACCGCGATCTGTATAAACATGGAAATATCTTCAACACGATCTGTATAAACATGGAAATATCTACACCGCAATCTGTATAAACATGGAAATATCTACAGCGCCATCTCTATAAACATTGAAATATCTACACTGCCATCTGTAAAACATGGAAATATGTACACAGTCATCTGAATAAACATGGAAATAACTACACCACCATCTGTATAAACATGGAAATACCTACAATACCATCTGTATACACATGGAAATATCTACACAGACAACTCTATAAGTATGGAAATATCTACACCGCCATCTGTATAAACATGGAAATATCTACACTGCCATCTGTAGAAAGATGGAAATATCTACACCGCTATCTCTATAAATATGGAAATATCTACACCGCCATCTCTATAAACATGAAAATATCTACACTGCCATCTCCATAAAGATGGAAGTATCTACTCCGCCATGTGTATAAACACGGAAATATCTACACCACCATCTGTGAAAACATGGAAATATCTACACCGCTATCTGTATAAACATGGAAATATCTATACCGCCATCTGCATCTCCATGGAAATATCTACGCTGCCATTTGTATAAACATGGAAATATCTACTTGGCCATCTGTGTATAGATGGAAATATCAACAGCGCCAAATCTGAAAACATGGAAATATCTACACCGCTATCTCTATAAACATGGAAATATCTGCACAGCCATCTGAAAAACATGGAAATACCTCTATAGTCATCTGTATAAACATGGAAATATCTACAATGCCATCTGTATACACATGGAAATATCTACACAGTCATCTGTATAAACATGTAAATATCTACACTGCTATCTCTATAAACATGGAAATATCTACACCGCCATCTCTATAAACATGAAAATATCTACACTGCCATCTCCATAAACATGGAACTAACTACTCCGCTATCTGTATAAACATGGAAACATCTACACCGCCATCTGTGTGAATAAGGAAATATCTACAATGCCATCTGTATAAAGATATAAATATCTGCACCGCGAGCTGTATAAACATGGAAATATCTACATCGCTATCTGTATAAACGTGGAAATACCAACACATCTATCGGTATAAACATGGAAATATCTACAACGCCATCTATATAAACATGGAAATATCTACACCGCTATGTCTATAAACATGGAAATACCTACACCGCAATCTCTATAAACATGGAAATATCTACACCGCTATCTGTATAAACATGGAAATATCTACACCGCTATCTGTATAAACATGGAAATATCTACACCACTATCTGTATAAACATGGAAATATCTACACCGCGATCTGTATAAACATGGAAATATCTACACCGCGATCTGTATAAACATGGAAATATCTTCACCACGATCTGTATAAACATGGAAATATCTACACCGCTATCTGTATAAACATGTTAATATCTACACCACCATCTATATAAACATGGAAATATCTACACCGCCATCTGCATAAACATGGAAATATCTACAATGCCATCTGCAGAAAGATGGAAATATCTACACCGCAATCTGTGTAAACATGGAAATATCTACACCGATATCTGTAAAAACATTTAAATATCTACACCGCGATCTGTATAAACATGGAAATATCTACAGCGCCATCTCTATAAACATTGAAATATCTACACTGCCATCTGTAAAAACATGGAAATATCTACACAGTCATCTGAATAAACATGGAAATATCTACACCACCATCTGTATAAACCTGGACATACCTACAATACCATCTGTATACACATGGAAATATCTACACAGACATCTGTATAAGTATGGAAATATCTACACCGCCATCTGTATAAACATGGAAATATCTACACTGCCATCTGTAGAAATATGGAATTATCTACACCGCTATCTCTATAAATATGGAAATATCTACACCGCCATCTCTATAAACATGAAAATATCTACACTGCCATCTCCATATAGATGGAAGTATCTACTCCGCCATGTGTATAAACACGGAAATATCTACACCACCATCTGTGAAAACATGGAAATATCTACACCACTATCTGTATAAACATGGAAATATCTACACGGCCATCTGTGTATAGATGGAAATATCAACATCGCCATTTGTACAAACAAGGAAATATCTACACCGCTATCTCTATGAACATGGAAATATCTGCACAGCCATCTGTAAAACATGGAAATACCTCTACAGTCATCTGTATAAACATGGAAATATCTACAATGCCATCTGTATACACATGGAAATATCTACACAGCCATCAGTGTAAACATGTAAATATCTACACTGCTATCTCTATAAACAGGGAAATATCTACACCGCCATCTCTATAAACATGAAAATATCTACACTGCCATCTCCATAAAGATGGAAGTATCTACTCCGCCATGTGTATAAACACGGAAATATCTACACCACCATCTGTGAAAACATGGAAATATCTACACCGCGATCTGTATAAACATGGAAATATCTACACCGCCATCTGCATGTCCATGGAAATATCTACGCTGCCATCTGTATAAACATGGAAATATCTACACGGCCATCTGTGTATAGATGGAAATGTCAACAACGCCATCTGTACAAACATGGAAATATCTACACCGCTATCTCTATAAACATGGAAATATCTGCACAGCCATCTGTAAAACATGGAAATACATCTACAGTCATCTGTGTAAACGTGGAAATATCTACAATGCCATCTGTATACACGTGGAAATATCTACACAGCCATCTGTATAAACATGGAAATATCTACACTGCTATCTCTATAAAGATGGAAATATCTACATCGCTATCTGTATAAACGTGGAAATACCAACACATCTATCGGTATAAACATGGAAATATCTACAACGCCATCTATATAAACATGGAAATATCTACACCGCTATGTCTATAAACATGGAAATACCTACACCGCTATCTCTATAAACATGGAAATATCTACACCGCTATCTGTATAAACATGGAAATATCTACACCGCGATCTGTATAAACATGGAAATATCTACACCGCGATCTGTATAATCATGGAAATATATTCACCACGATCTGTATAAACATGAAAATATCTACACCGCTATCTGTATAAACATGGTAATATCTACACCACCATCTATATAAACATGGACATATCCACACCGCCATCTGCATAAACATTTAAATATCTACAATGCCATCTGTAGAAAGATGGAAATATCTACACCGCAATCTGTGTAAACATGGAAATATCTACACCGATATCAGTAAAAACATGGAAATATCTTCACCGCTATCTGTATAAACATGGAAATATCTACGCCGCGATCTGTATAAACATGGAAATATCTACAGCGCCATCTATATAAACATTTAAATATCTACACTGCAATCTGTAAAAACATGGAAATATCTACACAGTCATCTGAAGAAACATGGAAATATCTACACCAACATCTGTATAAACATGGAAATATCTTCAATACCATCTGTATACACATGGAAATATCTACACAGACAACTCTATAAGTATGGAAATATCTACACCGCCATCTGTATAAACATGGAAATATCTACACTGCCATCTGTAGAAAGATGGAAATATCTACACCGCTATCTCTATAAATATGGAAATATCTACACCGCCATCTCTATAAACATGAAAATATCTACACTGCCATCTCCATAAAGATGGAAGTATCTACTCCGCCATGTGTATAAACACGGAAATATCTACACCACCATCTGTGAATACATGGAAATATCTACACCGCTATCTGTATAAACATGGAAATATCTATACCGCCATCTGCATGTCCATGGAAATATCTACGCTGCCATTTGTATAAACATGGAAATATCTACTTGGCCATCTGTGTATAGATGGAAATATCAACAGCGCCATCTCTAAAAACATGGAAATATCTACACCGCTATCTCTATAAACATGGAAATATCTGCACAGCCATCTGAAAATCATGGAAATACCTCTACAGTCATCTGTATAAACATGGAAATATCTACAATGCCATCTGTATACACATGGAAATATCTACACAGTCATCTGTATTAACATGTAAATATCTACACTGCTATCTCTATAAACATGGAAATATCTACACCGCCATCTCTATAAACATGGAAATATCTACATCGCTATCTGTATAAACGTGGAAATACCAACACATCTATCGGTATAAACATGGAAATATCTACAACGCCATCTATATAAACATGGAAATATCTACACCGCTATGTCTATAAACATGGAAATACCTACACCGCTATCTCTATAAACATGGAAATATCTACACCGCTATCTGTATAAACATGGAAATATCTACACCGCTATCTGTATAAACATGGAAATATCTACACCGCGATCTGTATAAACATGGAAATATCTACACCGCGATCTGTATAAACATGGAAATATCTTCACCACGATCTGTATAAACATGGAAATATCTACACCGCTATCTGTATAAACATGGTAATATCTACACCACCATCTATATAAACATGGAAATATCTACACCGCCATCTGCATAAACATGGAAATATCTACAATGCCATCTGCAGAAAGATGGAAATATGTACACCGCAATCTGTGTAAACATGGAAATATCTACACCGATATCTGTAAAAACATGGAAATATCTACACCGCGATCTGTATAAACATGGAAATATCTACAGCGCCATCTCTATAAACATTGAAATATCTACACTGCCATCTGTAAAAACATGGAAATATCTACACAGTCATCTGAATAAACATGGAAATATCTACACCACCATCTGTATAAACCTGGACATACCTACAATACCATCTGTATACACATGGAAATATCTACACAGACATCTGTATAAGTATGGAAATATCTACACCGCCATCTGTATAAACATGGAAATATCTACACTGCCATCTGTAGAAATATGGAATTATCTACACCGCTATCTCTATAAATATGGAAATATCTCCACCGCCTTCTCTATAAACATGAAAATATCTACACTGCCATCTCCATATAGATGGAAGTATCTACTCCGCCATGTGTATAAACACTGAAATATCTACACCACCATCTGTGAAAACATGGAAATATCTACACCACTATCTGTATAAACATGGAAATATCTACACGGCCATCAGTGTATAGATGGAAATATCAACATCGCCATTTGTACAAACAAGGAAATATCTACACCGCTATCTCTATAAACATGGAAATATCTGCACAGCCATCTGTAAAACATGGAAATACCTCTACAGTCATCTGTATAAACATGGAAATATCTACAATGCCATCTGTATACACATGGAAATATCTACACAGCCATCTGTGTAAACATGTAAATATCTACACTGCTATCTCTATAAACATGGAAATATCTACACCGCCATCTCTATAAACATGAAAATATCTACACTGCCATCTCCATAAAGATGGAAGTATCTACTCGGCCATGTGTATAAACACGGAAATATCTACACCACCATCTGTGAAAACATGGAAATATCTACACCGCGATCTGTATAAACATGGAAATATATTCACCACGATCTGTATAAACATGGAAATATCTACACCGCTATCTGTATAAACATGGTAATATCTACACCACCATCTATATAAACATGGACATATCTACACCGCCATCTGCATAAACATTTAAATATCTACAATGCCATCTGTAGAAAGATGGAAATATCTACACCGCAATCTGTGTAAACATGGAAATATCTACACCGATATCAGTAAAAACATGGAAATATCTTCACCGCTATCTGTATAAACATGGAAATATCTACGCCGCGATCTGTATAAACATGGAAATATCTACAGCGCCATCTATATAAACATTTAAATATCTACACTGCCATCTGTAAAAACATGGAAATATCTACACAGTCATCTGAAGAAACATGGAAATAGCTACACCACCATCTGTATAAACATGGAAATATCTTCAATACCATCTGTATACACATGGAAATATCTACACAGACAACTCTATAAGTATGGAAATATCTACACCGCCATCTGTATAAACATGGAAATATCTACACTGCCATCTGTAGAAAGATGGAAATATCTACACCGCTATCTCTATAAATATGGAAATATCTACACCGCCATCTCTATAAACATGAAAATATCTACACTGCCATCTCCATAAAGATGGAAGTATCTACTCCGCCATGTGTATAAACACGGAAATATCTACACCACCATCTGTGAATACATGGAAATATCTACACCGCTATCTGTATAAACATGGAAATATCTACACCGCCATCTGCATGTCCACGGAAATATCTACGCTGCCATTTGTATAAACATGGAAATATCTACATGGCCATGTGTATAGATGGAAATATCAACAACGCCATCTCTACAAACATGGAAATATCTACACCGCTATCTCTATAAACATGGAAATATCTGCACAGCCATCTGTAAAACATGGAAATACTTCTATAGTCATCTGTATAAACATGGAAATATCTACAATGCCATCTGTATACACATGGAAATATCTACACAGCCATCTGTATAAACATGTAAATATCCACACTGCTATCTCTATAAACATGGAAATATCTACACCGCCATCTCTATAAACATGAAATATCTACACTGCCATCTCCATAAACATGGAACTAACTACTCCGCCATCTGTAAACATGGAAACATCTACACCGCCATCTGTGTGAATAAGGAAATCTCTACAATGCCATCTGTATAAAGATATAAATATCTGCACGGCGAGCTGTATAAACATGGAAATATCTACATCGCTATCTGTATAAACGTGGAAATACCAACACATCTATCGGTATAAACATGGAAATATCTACAACGCCATCTATATAAACATGGAAATATCTACACCGCTATGTCTATAAACATGGAAATACCTACACCGCTATCTCTATAAACATGGAAATATCTACACCGCTATCTGTATAAACATGGAAATATCTACACCGCTATCTGTATAAACATGGAAATATCCACACCGCGATCTGTATAAACATGGAAATATCTACACCGCGATCTGTATAAACATGGAAATATCTTCAACACGATCTGTATAAACATGGAAATATCTACACCGCAATCTGTATAAACATGGAAATATCTACAGCGCCATCTCTATAAACATTGAAATATCTACACTGCCATCTGTAAAACATGGAAATATGTACACAGTCATCTGAATAAACATGGAAATAACTACACCACCATCTGTATAAACATGGAAATACCTACAATACCATCTGTATACACATGGAAATATCTACACAGACAACTCTATAAGTATGGAAATATCTACACCGCCATCTGTATAAACATGGAAATATCTACACTGCCATCTGTAGAAAGATGGAAATATCTACACCGCTATCTCTATAAATATGGAAATATCTACACCGCCATCTCTATAAACATGAAAATATCTACACTGCCATCTCCATAAAGATGGAAGTATCTACTCCGCCATGTGTATAAACACGGAAATATCTACACCACCATCTGTGAAAACATGGAAATATCTACACCGCTATCTGTATAAACATGGAAATATCTATACCGCCATCTGCATGTCCATGGAAATATCTACGCTGCCATTTGTATAAACATGGAAATATCTACTTGGCCATCTGTGTATAGATGGAAATATCAACAGCGCCATCTCTAAAAACATGGAAATATCTACACCACTATCTCTATAAACATGGAAATATCTGCACAGCCATCTGAAAAACATGGAAATACCTCTATAGTCATCTGTATAAACATGGATATATCTCCAATGCCATCTGTATACACATGGAAATATCTACACAGTCATCTGTATAAACATGTAAATATCTACACTGCTATCTCTATAAACATGGAAATATCTACACCGCCATCTCTATAAACATGAAAATATCTACACTGCCATCTCCATAAACATGGAACTAACTACTCCGCTATCTGTATAAACAGGGAAACATCTACACCGCCATCAGAGTGAATAAGGAAATATCTACAATGCCATCTGTATAAAGATATAAATATCTGCACCGCGAGCTGTATAAACATGGAAATATCTACATTGCTATCTGTATAAACGTGGAAATACCAACACATCTATCGGTATAAACATGGAAATATCTACAACGCCATCTATATAAACATGGAAATATCTACACCGCTATGTCTATAAACATGGAAATACCTACACCGCTATCTCTATAAACATGGAAATATCTACACCGCTATCTGTATATACATGGAAATATCTACACCGCTATCTGTATAAACATGGAAATATCTACACCGCGATCTGTATAAACATGGAAATATCTACACCGCGATCTGTATAAACATGGAAATATCTACAATGCGATCTGTATAAACCTGGAAATATCTTCACCACGATCTGTATAAACATGGAAATATCTACACCGCTATCTGTATAAACATGGTAATATCTACACCACCATCTATATAAACATGGAAATATCTACACCGCCATCTGCATAAACATGGAAATATCTACAATGCCATCTGTAGAAAGATGGAAATATCTACACCGCAATCTGTGTAAACATGGAAATATCTACACCGATATCTGTAAAAACATGGAAATAGCTACACCGCTATCTGTATAAACATGTAAATATCTACACCGCGATCTGTATAAACATGGAAATATCTACAGCGCCATCTCTATAAACATTGAAATATCTACACTGCCATCTGTAAAAACATGGAAATATCTACACAGTCATCTGAATAAACGTGGAAATATCTACACCACCATCTGTATAAACATGAAAATACCTACAATACTATCTGTATACACATGGAAATATCTACACAGATATCTGTATAAGTATGTAAATATCTACACCGCCATCTGTATAAACATGGAAATATCTACACTGCCATCTGTAGACAGATGGAAATATCTACACCGCTATCTCTATAAATATGGAAATATCTACACCGCCATCTCTGTAAAGATGAAAATATCTACTCTGCCATCTCTATAAAGATGGAAGTATCTACTCCGCCATGTGTATAAACACGGAAATATCTACACCACCATCTGTGAAAACATGGAAATATCTACACCGCTATCTGTATAAACATGGAAATATCTACACTGCCATCTGCATGTCCATGGAAATATCTACGCTGCCATCTGTATGAACATGGAAATATCTACACCGCCATCTGTGTATAGATGGAAATATCAACAACCCCATCTGTACAAACATGGAAATATCTACACCGCCATCTCTATAAACATGGAAATATCTGCACAGCCATCTGTAAAACATGGAAATACCTCTACAGTCATCTGTATAAACATGGAAATATCTACAATGCCATCTGTATACACATGGAAATATCTACACAGCCATCTGTATAAACATGTAAATATCTACACTGCTATCTCTATAAACATGGAACTATCTACACCGCCATCTCTATAAACATGAAAATATCTACACTGCCATCTCCATAAACATGGAACTAACTACACCACCATCTGTATAAACATGGAAACATCTACACCGCCATCTGTGTGAATAAGGAAATCTCTACAATGCCATCTGTATAAAGATATAAATATCTGCACCGCGAGCTGTATAAACATGGAAATATCTACATCGCTATCTGTATAAACGTGGAAATACCAAAACATCTATCGGTATATACATGGAAATATCTACAACGCCATCTATTTAAACATGGAAATATCTACACCGCTATGTCTATAAACATGGAAATACCTACACCGCTATCTCTATAAACATGGAAATATCTACACCGCTATCTGTATATACATGGAACTATCTACACCGCTATCTGTATAAACATGGAAATATCTACACCGCGATCTGTATAAACATGGAAATATCTTCACCGCGATCTGTATAAACATGGAAATATCTACATAGCTATCTGTATAAACATGGTAATATCTACACTACCATCTATATAAACATGGAAATATCTACACCGCCATCTGCATAAACATGGAAATATCTACAATGCCATCTGTAGAAAGATGGAAATATCTACACCGCAATCTGTGTAAACATGGAAATATCTACACCGATATCTGTAAAAACATGGAAATAGCTACACCGCTATCTGTATAAACATGGAAATATCTACACCGCGATCTGTATAAACATGGAAATATCTACAGCGCCATCTCTATAAACATTGAAATATCTACACTGCCATCTGTAAAAACATGGAAATATCTACTCAGTCATCTGAATAAACGTGGAAATATCTACACCACCATCTGTATAAACATGAAAATACCTACAATACTATCTGCATACACATGGAAATATCTACACAGATATCTGTTTAAGTATGTTAATATCTACACCGCCATCTGTATAAACATGGAAATATCAACACTGCCATCTGTAGAAAGATGGAAATATCTACACCGCTATCTCTATAAATATGGAAATATCTACACCGCCATCTCTGTAAAGATGAAAATATCTACACTGCCATCTCTATAAAGATGGAAGTATCTACTCCGCCATGTGTATATACACGGAAATAACTACACCACCATCTGTGAAAACATGGAAATATCTACACCGCTATCTGTATAAACATGGAAATATCTACACCGCCATCTGCATGTCCATGGAAATATCTACGCTGCCATCTGTATGAACATGGAAATATCTACACCGCCATCTGTGTATAGATGGAAATATCAACAACGCCATCTGTACAAACATGGAAATATCTACACCGCCATCTCTTTAAACATGGAAATATCTGCACAGCTATCTGTAAAACATGGAAATACCTCTACAGTCATCTGTATAAACATGGAAATATCTACAATGCCATCTGTATACACATGGAAATATCTACACAGCCATCTGTGTAAACATGTAAATATCTACAATGCTATCTCTATAAACATGGAACTATCTACACCGCCATCTCTATAAACATGAAAATGTCTACACTGCCATCTCCATAAACATGGAACTAACTACACCGCCATCTGTATAAACATGGAAACATCTACACCGCCATCTGTGTGAATCAGGAAATATCTACAATGCCATCTGTATAAAGATATAAATATCTGCACCGCGAGCTGTATAAACATGGAAATATCTACATCGCTTTCTGTATAAACGTGGAAATACCAAAATATCTATCGGTATAAACATGGAAATATCTACAACGCCATCTATATAAACATGGAAATATCTACACCGCTATGTCTATAAACATGGAAATACCTACACCGCTATCTCTATAAACATGGAAATATCTACACCGCTATCTGTATAAACATGGAAATATCTACACCGCTATCTGTATAAACATGGAAATATCTACACCGCGATCTGTATAAACATGGAAATATCTACACCGCGATCTGTATAAACATGGAAATATCTACAACGCGATCTTTATAAACCTGGAAATATCTTCACCACGATCTGTATAAACATGGAAATATCTACACCGCTATCTGTATAAACATGGTAATATCTACACCACCATCTATATAAACATGGAAATATCTACACCGCCATCTGCATAAACATGGAAATATCTACAATGCCATCTGTAGAAAGATGGAAATATCTACACCGCAATCTGTGTAAACATGGAAATATCTAAACCGATATCTGTAAAAACATGGAAATAGCTACACCGCTATCTGTATAAACATGTAAATATCTACACCGCGATCTGTATAAACATGGAAATATCTACAGCGCCATCTCTATAAACATTGAAATATCTACACTGCCATCTGTAAAAACATGGAAATATCTACACAGTCATCTGAATAAACGTGGAAATATCTACACCACCATCTGTATAAACATGAAAATACCTACAATACTATCTGTATACACATGGAAATATCTACATAGATATCTGTATAAGTATGTAAATATCTACACCGCCATCTGTATAAACATGGAAATATCTACACTGCCATCTGTAGACAGATGGAAATATCTACACCGCTATCTCTATAAATATGGAAATATCTACACCGCCATCTCTGTAAAGATGAAAATATCTACTCTGCCATCTCTATAAAGATGGAAGTATCTACTCCGCCATGTGTATAAACACGGAAATATCTACACCACCATCTGTGAAAACATGGAAATATCTACACCGCTATCTGTATAAACATGGAAATATCTACACTGCCATCTGCATGTCCATGGAAATATCTACGCTGCCATCTGTATGAACATGGAAATATCTACACCGCCATCTGTGTATAGATGGAAATATCAACAACGCCATCTGTACATACATGGAAATATCTACACCGCCATCTCTATAAACATGGAAATATCTGCACAGCCATCTGTAAAACATGGAAATACCTCTACAGTCATCTGTATAAACATGGAAATATCTACAATGCCATCTGTATACACATGGAAATATCTACACAGCCATCTGTATAAACATGTAAATATCTACACTGCTATCTCTATAAACATGGAACTATCTACACCGCCATCTCTATAAACATGAAAATATCTACACTGCCATCTCCATAAACATGGAACTAACTACACCACCATCTGTATAAACATGGAAACATCTACACCGCCATCTGTGTGAATAAGGAAATATCTACAATGCCATCTGTATAAAGATATAAATATCTGCACCGCGAGCTGTATAAACATGGAAATATCTACATCGCTATCTGTATAAACGTGGAAATACCAAAACATCTATCGGTATAAACATGGAAATATCTACAACGCCATCTATATAAACATGGAAATATCTACACCGCTAAGTCTATAAACATGGAAATACCTACACCGCTATCTCTATAAACATGGAAATATCTACACCGCTATCTGTATATACATGGAAATATCTACACCGCTATCTGTATAAACATGGAAATATCTACACCGCGATCTGTATAAACATGGAAATATCTACACCGCGATCTGTATAAACATCGAAATATCTACACCGCGATCTGTATAAACATGGATATATCTTCACCGCGATCTGTATAAACATGGAAATATCTACACCGCTATCTGTATAAACATGGTAATATCTACACCGCCATCTATATAAACATGGAAATATCTACACCGCCATCTGCATAAACATGGAAATATCTACAATGCCATCTGTAGAAAGATGGAAATATCTACACCGCAATCCGTGAAAACATGGAAATATCTAAACCGATATCTGTAAAAACATGGAAATAGCTACACCGCTATCTGTATAAACATGGAAATATCTACATCGCGATCTGTATAAACATGGAAATATCTACAGCGCCATCTCTATAAACATTGAAATATCTACACTGCCATCTGTAAAAACATGGAAATATCTACACAGTCATCTGAATAAACGTGGAAATATCTACACCACCATCTGTATAAACATGAAAATACCTACAATACTATCTGTATACACATGGAAATATCTACACAGATATCTGTTTAAGTATGTAAATATCTACACCGCCATCTGTATAAACATGGAAATATCAACACTGCCATCTGTAGAAAGATGGAAATATCTACACAGCTATCTCTATAAATATGGAAATATCTACACCGCCATCTCTGTAAAGATGAAAATATCTACACTGCCATCTCTATAAAGATGGAAGTATCTACTCCGCCATGTGTGTAAACACGGAAATATCTACACCACCATCTGTGAAAACATGGAAATATCTACACCGCTATCTGTATAAACATGGAAATATCTACACCGCCATCTGCATGTCCATGGAAATATCTACGCTGCCATCTGTATGAACAAGGATATATCTACACCGCCATCTGTGTATAGATGGAAATATCAACAACGCCATCTGTACAAACATGGGAATATCTACACCGCCATCTCTATAAACGTGGAAATATCTGCACAGCCATCTGTAAAACATGGAAATACCTCTACAGTCATCTGTATAAACATGGAAATATCTACAATGCCATCTGTATAAACATGGAAATATCTACACAGCCATCTGTATAAACATGTAAATATCTACACTGCTATCTCTATAAACATGGAACTATCTACACCGCCATCTCTATAAACATGAAAATATCTACACTGCCATCTCCATAAACATGGAACTATCTACACTGCCATCTGTATAAACATGGAAACATCTACACCGCCATCTGTGTGAATAAGGAAATATCTACCATGCCATCTGTATAAAGATATAAATATCTGCACCGCGAGCTGTATAAACATGGAAATATCTACATCGCTATCTGTATAAACGTGGAAATACCAACACATCTATCGGTATAAACATGGAAATATCTACAACGCCATCTATATAAACATGGCAATATCTACACCGCTATGTCTATAAACATGGAAATACCTACACCGCTATCTCTATAAACATGGAAATATCTACACCGCTATCTGTATAAACATGGCAATATCTAAACCGCTATCTGTATAAACATGGAAATATCTACACCGCGATCTGTATAAACATCGAAATATCTACACCACGATCTGTATAAACTTGGAAATATCTACACCGCCATCTGTATAAACATGGTAATATCTACACCACCATCTACATAAACATGGAAATATCTACACCGCCATCTGCATAAACATGGAAATATCTACAATGCCATCTGTAGAATGATGGAAATATCTACACCGCAATCTGTGTAAACATTGAAATATCTACACTGCCATCTGTAAAAACATGGAAATATATACACAGTCATCTGAATATACATGCAAGTAAATACACCACCATCTGTATAAACATGGAAATACCTAGAATACCATCTGTATACACATGGAAATATCTACACAGACATCTGTATAAGTATGTAAATATCTACACCGCCATCTGTATAAACATGGAAATATATACACTGCCATCTGTAGAAAGATGGAAATATCTACACTGCTATCTCTATAAATATAGAAATATCTACACCGCCATCTCTGTAAACATGAAAATATCTACACTGCCATCTCCATAAAGATGGAAGTATCTACTCCGCCATGTGTATAAACACGGAAGTATCTACACCACCATCTGTGAAAACATGGAAATATCTACACCGCTATCTGTATAAACATGGGAATATCTACACCGCCGTCTGCATGTCCATGGAAATATCTTCGCTGCAATCTGTATAAACATGGAAATATCTACACGGCCATCTGTGTATAGATGGAAATATCAACAACGCCATCTGTGCAAACCTGGAAATATCTACACCGCTATCTGTATAAACATGGAAATATCTGCACAGCCATCTGTAAAACATGGAAATACCTATACAGTCATCTGTATAAACATGGAAATATCTACAGTGCCATCTGTATACACAGGGAAATATCTACACAAACATCTGTATAAACATGTAAATATCTGCACTGCTATCTCTATAAACATGGAAATATCTACACGGCCATCTCTATAAACATGAAAATGTCTACACTGCCATCTCCATAAACATAGAACTAACTACTCCGACATCTGTATAAACATGGAATCATCTACACCGCCATCTGTGTGAATGAGGAAATATCTACAATGCCATCTGTATAAAGATATAAATATCTGCACCGCGAGCTGTACAAACATGGAAATGTCTACATTGCTATCTGTACAAACGTGGAAATACCAACACATCTATTGGTATAAACATGGAAATATCTACAAAGCCATCTATATAAACATGGAAATATCTACACTGCTATGTCTATAAACATGGAAATACCTACACCTCTATCTCTATAAACATGGAAATATCTACACCGCAATCTGTATAAACATGGAAATATCTACACCGCGATCTGTATAAAGATGGAAATATCTACACCGCGATCTGCATAAACATGGAAATATCTACACCGCGATCTGTATAAACATGGAAATATCTTCACCACGATCTGTATAAAGATGGAAATATCTACACCGCCATCTGTGTGAATAAGGAAATATCTACAATGCCATCTGTATAAAGATATAAATATCTGCACCGCGAGCTGTATAAACATGGAAATAGATACATCGCTATCTGTATAAACGTGGAAATACCCACACATCTATCGGTATAAACATGGAAATGTCTGCAACGCCATCTATATAAACATGGCAATATCTACACCGCTATGTCTATAAACGTGGAAATTCCTACACCGCTATCTCTATAAACATGGAAATATCTACACCGCCATCTCTATAAACATGAAAATATCTACACTGCCATCTCCATAAAGATGGAAGTATCTACTCGGCCATGTGTATAAACACGGAAATATCTACACCACCATCTGTGAAAACATGGAAATATCTACACCGCGATCTGTATAAACATGGAAATAACTACACCGCCATCTGCATGTCCATGGAAATATCTACGCTGCCATCTGTATAAACATGGAAATATCTACACGGCCATCTGTGTATAGATGGAAATGTCAACAACGCCATCTGTACAAACATGGAAATATCTACACCGCTATCTCTATAAACATGGAAATATCTGCACAGCCATCTGTAAAACATGGAAATACATCTACAGTCATCTGTATAAACGTGGAAATATCTACAATGCCATCTGTATACACGTGGAAATATCTACACAGCCATCTGTATAAACATGTAAATATCTACACTGCTATCTCTATAAAGATGGAAATATCTACATCGCTATCTGTATAAACGTGGAAATACCAACACATCTATCGGTATAAACATGGAAATATCTACAACGCCATCTATATAAACATGGAAATATCTACACCGCTATGTCTATAAACATGGAAATACCTACACCGCTATCTCTATAAACATGGAAATATCTACACCGCTATCTGTATAAACATGGAAATATCTACACCGCGATCTGTATAAACATGGAAATATCTACACCGCGATCTGTATAATCATGGAAATATATTCACCACGATCTGTATAAACATGGAAATATCTACACCGCTATCTGTATAAACATGGTAATATCTACACCACCATCTATATAAACATGGACATATCTACACCGCCATCTGCATAAACATTTAAATATCTACAATGCCATCTGTAGAAAGATGGAAATATCTACACGGCAATCTGTGTAAACATGGAAATATCTACACCGATATCAGTAAAAACATGGAAATATCTTCACCGCTATCTGTATAAACATGGAAATATCTACGCCGCGATCTGTATAAACATGGAAATATCTACAGCGCCATCTATATAAACATTTAAATATCTACACTGCCATCTGTAAAAACATGGAAATATCTACACAGTCATCTGAAGAAACATGGAAATAGCTACACCACCATCTGTATAAACATGGAAATATCTTCAATACCATCTGTATACACATGGAAATATCTACACAGACAACTCTATAAGTATGGAAATATCTACACCGCCATCTGTATAAACATGGAAATATCTACACTGCCATCTGTAGAAAGATGGAAATATCTACACCGCTATCTCTATAAATATGGAAATATCTACACCGCCATCTCTATAAACATGAAAATATCTACACTGCCATCTCCATAAAGATGGAAGTATCTACTCCGCCATGTGTATAAACACGGAAATATCTACACCACCATCTGTGAATACATGGAAATATCTACACCGCTATCTGTATAAACATGGAAATATCTACACCGCCATCGGCATGTCCACGGAAATATCTACGCTGCCATTTGTATAAACATGGAAATATCTACATGGCCATGTGTATAGATGGAAATATCAACAACGCCATCTCTACAAACATGGAAATATCTACACCGCTATCTCTATAAACATGGAAATATCTGCACAGCCATCTGTAAAACATGGAAATACTTCTATAGTCATCTGTATAAACATGGAAATATCTACAATGCCATCTGTATACACATGGAAATATCTACACAGCCATCTGTATAAACATGTAAATATCCACACTGCTATCTCTATAAACATGGAAATATCTACACCGCCATCTCTATAAACATGAAAATATCTACACTGCCATCTCCATAAACATGTAACTAACTACTCCGCCATCTGTAAACATGGAAACATCTACACCGCCATCTGTGTGAATAAGGAAATATCTACAATGCCATCTGTATAAAGATATAAATATCTGCACGGCGAGCTGTATAAACATGGAAATATCTACATCGCTATCTGTATAAACGTGGAAATACCAACACATCTATCGGTATAAACATGGAAATATCTACAACGCCATCTATATAAACATGGAAATATCTACACCGCTATGTCTATAAACATGGAAATACCTACACCGCTATCTCTATAAACATGGAAATATCTACACCGCTATCTGTATAAACATGGAAATATCTACACCGCTATCTGTATAAACATGGAAATATCCACACCGCGATCTGTATAAACATGGAAATATCTACACCGCGATCTGTATAAACATGGAAATATCTTCAACACGATCTGTATAAACATGGAAATATCTACACCGCAATCTGTATAAACATGGAAATATCTACAGCGCCATCTCTATAAACATTGAAATATCTACACTGCCATCTGTAAAACATGGAAATATGTACACAGTCATCTGAATAAACATGGAAATAACTACACCACCATCTGTATAAACATGGAAATACCTACAATACCATCTGTATACACATGGAAATATCTACACAGACAACTCTATAAGTATGGAAATATCTACACCGCCATCTGTATAAACATGGAAATATCTACACTGCCATCTGTAGAAAAATGGAAATATCTACACCGCTATCTCTATAAATATGGAAATATCTACACCGCCATCTCTATAAACATGAAAATATCTACACTGCCATCTCCATAAAGATGGAAGTATCTACTCCGCCATGTGTATAAACACGGAAATATCTACACCACCATCTGTGAAAACATGGAAATATCTACACCGCTATCTGTATAAACATGGAAATATCTATACCGCCATCTGCATGTCCATGGAAATATCTACGCTGCCATTTGTATAAACATGGAAATATCTACTTGGCCATCTGTGTATAGATGGAAATATCAACAGCGCCATCTCTAAAAACATGGAAATATCTACACCACTATCTCTATAAACATGGAAATATCTGCACAGCCATCTGAAAAACATGGAAATACCTCTATAGTCATCTGTATAAACATGGATATATCTCCAATGCCATCTGTATACACATGGAAATATCTACACAGTCATCTGTATAAACATGTAAATATCTACACTGCTATCTCTATAAACATGGAAATATCTACACCGCCATATCTATAAACATGAAAATATCTACACTGCCATCTCCATAAACATGGAACTATCTACTCCGCTATCTGTATAAACAGGGAAACATCTACACCGCCATCTGAGTGAATAAGGAAATATCTACAATGCCATCTGTATAAAGATATAAATATCTGCACCGCGAGCTGTATAAACATGGAAATATCTACATCGCTATCTGTATAAACGTGGAAATACCAAAACATCTATCGGTATATACATGGAAATATCTACAACGCCATCTATTTAAACATGGAAATATCTACACCGCTATCTCTATAAACATGGAAATATCTACACCGCTATCTGTATATACATGGAAATATCTACACCGCTATCTGTATAAACATGGAAATATCTACACCGCGATCTGTATAAACATGGAAATATCTTCACCGCGATCTGTATAAACATGGAAATATCTACACCGCTATCTGTATAAACATGGTAATATCTACACTACCATCTATATAAACATGGAAATATCTACACCGCCATCTGCATAAACATGGAAATATCTACAATGCCATCTGTAGAAAGATGGAAATATCTACACCGCAATCTGTGTAAACATGGAAATATCTACACCGATATCTGTAAAAACATGGAAATAGCTACACCGCTATCTGTATAAACATGGAAATATCTACACCGCGATCTGTATAAACATGGAAATATCTACAGCGCCATCTCTATAAACATTGAAATATCTACACTGCCATCTGTAAAAACATGGAAATATCTACTCAGTCATCTGAATAAACGTGGAAATATCTACACCACCATCTGTATAAACATGAAAATACCTACAATACTATCTGTATACACATGGAAATATCTACACAGATATCTGTTTAAGTATGTTAATATCTACACCGCCATCTGTATAAACATGGAAATATCAACACTGCCATCTGTAGAAAGATGGAAATATCTACACCGCTATCTCTATAAATATGGAAATATCTACACCGCCATCTCTGTAAAGATGAAAATATCTACACTGCCATCTCTATAAAGATGGAAGTATCTACTCCGCCATGTGTATAAACACGGAAATAACTACACCACCATCTGTGAAAACATGGAAATATCTACACCGCTATCTGTATAAACATGGAAATATCTACACCGCCATCTGCATGTCCATGGAAATATCTACACTGCCATCTGTATGAACATGGAAATATCTACACCGCCATCTGTGTATAGATGGAAATATCAACAACGCCATCTGTACAAACATGGAAATATCTACACCGCCATCTCTTTAAACATGGAAATATCTGCACAGCCATCTGTAAAACATGGAAATACCTCTACAGTCATCTGTATAAACATGGAAATATCTACAATGCCATCTGTATACACATGGAAATATCTACACAGCCATCTGTGTAAACATGTAAATATCTACAATGCTATCTCTATAAACATGGAACTATCTACACCGCCATCTCTATAAACATGAAAATGTCTACACTGCCATCTCCATAAACATGGAACTGACTACACCGCCATCTGTATAAACATGGAAACATCTACACCGCCATCTGTGTGAATCAGGAAATATCTACAATGCCATCTGTATAAAGATATAAATATCTGCACCGCGAGCTGTATAAACATGGAAATATCTACATCGCTTTCTGTATAAACGTGGAAATACCAAAATATCTATCGGTATAAACATGGAAATATCTACAACGCCATCTATATAAACATGGAAATATCTACACCGCTATGTCTATAAACATGGAAATACCTACACCGCTATCTCTATAAACATGGAAATATCTACACCGCTATCTGTATATACATGGAAATATCTACACCGCTATCTGTATAAACATGGAAATATCTACACCGCGATCTGTATAAACATGGAAATATCTACACCGCGATCTGTATAAACATGGAAATATCTACAACGCAATCTGTATAAACCTGGAAATATCTTCACCACGATCTGTATAAACATGGAAATATCTACACCGCTATCTGTATAAACATGGTAATATCTACACCACCATCTATATAAACATGGAAATATCTACACCGCCATCTGCATAAACATGGAAATATCTACAATGCCATCTGTAGAAAGATGGAAATATCTACACCGCAATCTGTGTAAACATGGAAATATCTAAACCGATATCTGTAAAAACATGGAAATAGCTACACCGCTATCTGTATAAACATGTAAATATCTACACCGCGATCTGTATAAACATGGAAATATCTACAGCGCCATCTCTATAAACATTGAAATATCTACACTGCCATCTGTAAAAACATGGAAATATCTACACAGTCATCTGAATAAACGTGGAAATATCTACACCACCATCTGTATAAACATGAAAATACCTAAAATACTATCTGTATACACATGGAAATATCTACACAGATATCTGTATAAGTATGTAAATATCTACACCGCCATCTGTATAAACATGGAAATATCTGCACTGCCATCTGTAGACAGATGGAAATATCTACACCGCTATCTCTATAAATATGGAAATATCTACACCGCCATCTCTGTAAAGATGAAAATATCTACTCTGCCATCTCTATAAAGATGGAAGTATCTACTCCGCCATGTGTATAAACACGGAAATATCTACACCACCATCTGTGAAAACATGGAAATATCTACACCGCTATCTGTATAAACATGGAAATATCTACACTGCCATCTGCATGTCCATGGAAATATCTACGCTGCCATCTGTATGAACATGGAAATATCTACACCGCCATCTGTGTATAGATGGAAATATCAACAACCCCATCTGTACAAACATGGAAATATCTACACCGCCATCTCTATAAACATGGAAATATCTGCACAGCCATCTGTAAAACATGGAAATACCTCTACAGTCATCTGTATAAACATGGAAATATCTACAATGCCATCTGTATACACATGGAAATATCTACACAGCCATCTGTATAAACATGGAAATATCTACACTGCTATCTCTATAAACATGGAACTATCTACACCGCCATCTCTATAAACATGAAAATATCTACACTGCCATCTCCATAAACATGGAACTAACTACACCACCATCTGTATAAACATGGAAACATCTACACCGCCATCTGTGTGAATAAGGAAATCTCTACAATGCCATCTGTATAAAGATATAAATATCTGCACCGCGAGCTGTATAAACATGGAAATATCTACATCGCTATCTGTATAAACGTGGAAATACCAAAACATCTATCGGTATATACATGGAAATATCTACAACGCCATCTGTTTAAACATGGAAATATCTACACCGCTATGTCTATAAACATGGAAATACCTACACCGCTATCTCTATAAACATGGAAATATCTACACCGCTATCTGTATATACATGGAAATATCTACACCGCTATCTGTATAAACATGGAAATATCTACACCGCGATCTGTATAAACATGGAAATATCTTCACCGCGATCTGTATAAACATGGAAATATCTACACCGCTATCTGTATAAACATGGTAATATCTACACTACCATCTATATAAACATGGAAATATCTACACCGCCATCTGCATAAACATGGAAATATCTACAATGCCATCTGTAGAAAGATGGAAATATCTACACCGCAATCTGTGTAAACATGGAAATATCTACACCGATATCTGTAAAAACATGGAAATAGCTACACCGCTATCTGTATAAACATGGAAATATCTACACCGCGATCTGTATAAACATGGAAATATCTACAGCGCCATCTCTATAAACATTGAAATATCTACACTGCCATCTGTAAAAACATGGAAATATCTACACAGTCATCTGAATAAACGTGGAAATATCTACACCACCATCTGTATAAACATGAAAATACCTACAATACTATCTGTATACACATGGAAATATCTACACAGATATCTGTTTAAGTATGTTAATATCTACACCGCCATCTGTATAAACATGGAAATATCAACACTGCCATCTGTAGAAAGATGGAAATATCTACACCGCTATCTCTATAAATATGGAAATATCTACACCGCCATCTCTGTAAAGATGAAAATATCTACACTGCCATCTCTATAAAGATGGAAGTATCTACTCCGCCATGTGTATAAACACGGAAATAACTACACCACCATCTGTGAAAACATGGAAATATCTACACCGCTATCTGTAGAAACATGGAAATATCTACACCGCCATCTGCATGTCCATGGAAATATCTACGCTGCCATCTGTATGAACATGGAAATATCTACACCGCCATCTGTGTATAGATGGAAATATCAACAACGCCATCTGTACAAACATGGAAATATCTACACCGCCATCTCTTTAAACATGGAAATATCTGCACAGCCATCTGTAAAACATGGAAATACCTCTACATTCATCTGTATAAACATGGAAATATCTACAATGCCATCTGTATACACATGGAAATATCTACACAGCCATCTGTGTAAACATGTAAATATCTACAATGCTATCTCTATAAACATGGAACTATCTACACCGCCATCTCTATAAACATGAAAATGTCTACACTGCCATCTCCATAAACATGGAACTAACTACACCGCCATCTGTATAAACATGGAAACATCTACACCGCCATCTGTGTGAATCAGGAAATATCTACAATGCCATCTGTATAAAGATATAAATATCTGCACCGCGAGCTGTATAAACATGGAAATATCTACATCGCTTTCTGTATAAACGTGGAAATACCAAAATATCTATCGGTATAAACATGGAAATATCTACAACGCCATCTATATAAACATGGAAATATCTACACCGCTATGTCTATAAACATGGAAATACCTACACCGCTATCTCTATAAACATGGAAATATCTACACCGCTATCTGTATATACATGGAAATATCTACACCGCTATCTGTATAAACATGGAAATATCTACACCGCGATCTGTATAAACATGGAAATATCTACACCGCGATCTGTATAAACATGGAAATATCTACAACGCGATCTGTATAAACCTGGAAATATCTTCACCACGATCTGTATAAACATGGAAATATCTACACCGCTATCTGTATAAACATGGTAATATCCTACACCACCATCTATATAAACATGGAAATATCTACACCGCCATCTGCATAAACATGGAAATATCTACAATGCCATCTGTAGAAAGATGGAAATATCTACACCGCAATCTGTGTAAACATGGAAATATCTAAACCGATATCTGTAAAAACATGGAAATAGCTACACCGCTATCTGTATAAACATGTAAATATCTACACCGCGATCTGTATAAACATGGAAATATCTACAGCGCCATCTCTATAAACATTGAAATATCTACACTGCCATCTGTAAAAACATGGAAATATCTACACAGTCATCTGAATAAACGTGGAAATATCTACACCACCATCTGTATAAACATGAAAATACCTACAATACTATCTGTATACACATGGAAATATCTACATAGATATCTGTATAAGTATGTAAATATCTACACCGCCATCTGTATAAACATGGAAATATCTACACTGCCATCTGTAGACAGATGGAAATATCTACACCGCTATCTCTATAAATATGGAAATATCTACACCGCCATCTCTGTAAAGATGAAAATATCTACTCTGCCATCTCTATAAAGATGGAAGTATCTACTCCGCCATGTGTATAAACACGGAAATATCTACACCACCATCTGTGAAAACATGGAAATATCTACACCGCTATCTGTATAAACATGGAAATATCTACACTGCCATCTGCATGTCCATGGAAATATCTACGCTGCCATCTGTATGAACATGGAAATATCTACACCGCCATCTGTGTATAGATGGAAATATCAACAACGCCATCTGTACATACATGGAAATATCTACACCGCCATCTCTATAAACATGGAAATATCTGCACAGCCATCTGTAAAACATGGAAATACCTCTACAGTCATCTGTATAAACATGGAAATATCTACAATGCCATCTGTATACACATGGAAATATCTACACAGCCATCTGTATAAACATGTAAATATCTACACTGCTATCTCTATAAACATGGAACTATCTACACCGCCATCTCTATAAACATGAAAATATCTACACTGCCATCTCCATAAACATGGAACTAACTACACCACCATCTGTATAAACATGGAAACATCTACACCGCCATCTGTGTGAATAAGGAAATATCTACAATGCCATCTGTATAAAGATATAAATATCTGCACCGCGAGCTGTATAAACATGGAAATATCTACATCGCTATCTGTATAAACGTGGAAATACCAAAACATCTATCGGTATAAACATGGAAATATCTACAACGCCATCTATATAAACATGGAAATATCTACACCGCTAAGTCTATAAACATGGAAATACCTACACCGCTGTCTCTATAAACATGGAAATATCTACACCGCTATCTGTATATACATGGAAATATCTACACCGCTATCTGTATAAACATGGAAATATCTACACCGCGATCTGTATAAACATGGAAATATCTACACCGCGATCTGTATAAACATCGAAATATCTACACCGCGATCTGTATAAACATGGAAATATCTTCACCGCGATCTGTATAAACATGGAAATATCTACACCGCTATCTGTATAAACATGGTAATATCTACACCGCCATCTATATAAACATGGAAATATCTACACCGCCATCTGCATAAACATGGAAATATCTACAATGCCATCTGTAGAAAGATGGAAATATCTACACCGCAATCCGTGAAAACATGGAAATATCTACACCGATATCTGTAAAAACATGGAAATAGCTACACCGCTATCTGTATAAACATGGAAATATCTACACCGCGATCTGTATAAACATGGAAATATCTACAGCGCCATCTCTATAAACATTGAAATATCTACACTGCCATCTGTAAAAACATGGAAATATCTACACAGTCATCTGAATAAACGTGGAAATATCTACACCACCATCTGTATAAACATGAAAATACCTACAATACTATCTGTATACACATGGAAATATCTACACAGATATCTGTTTAAGTATGTAAATATCTACACCGCCATCTGTATAAACATGGAAATATCAACACTGCCATCTGTAGAAAGATGGAAATATCTACACAGCTATCTCTATAAATATGGAAATATCTACACCACCATCTCTGTAAAGATGAAAATATCTACACTGCCATCTCTATAAAGATGGAAGTATCTACTCCGCCATGTGTGTAAACACGGAAATATCTACACCACCATCTGTGAAAACATGGAAATATCTACACCGCTATCTGTATAAACATGGAAATATCTACACCGCCATCTGCATGTCCATGGAAATATCTACGCTGCCATCTGTATGAACAAGGATATATCTACACCGCCATCTGTGTATAGATGGAAATATCAACAACGCCATCTGTACAAACATGGGAATATCTACACCGCCATCTCTATAAACGTGGAAATATCTGCACAGCCATCTGTAAAACATGGAAATACCTCTACAGTCATCTGTATAAACATGGAAATATCTACAATGCCATCTGTATAAACATGGAAATATCTACACAGCCATCTGTATAAACATGTAAATATCTACACTGCTATCTCTATAAACATGGAACTATCTACACCGCCATCTCTATAAACATGAAAATATCTACACTGCCATCTCCATAAACATGGAACTATCTACACTGCCATCTGTATAAACATGGAAACATCTACACCGCCATCTGTGTGAATAAGGAAATATCTACCATGCCATCTGTATAAAGATATAAATATCTGCACCGCGAGCTGTATAAACATGGAAATATCTACATCGCTATCTGTATAAACGTGGAAATACCAACACATCTATCGGTATAAACATGGAAATATCTACAACACCATCTATATAAACATGGCAATATCTACACCGCTATGTCTATAAACATGGAAATACCTACACCGCTATCTCTATAAACATGGAAATATCTACACCGCTATCTGTATAAACATGGAAATATCTACACCGCTATCTGTATAAACATGGAAATATCTACACCGCGATCTGTATAAACATCGAAATATCTACACCACGATCTGTATAAACTTGGAAATATCTACACCGCCATCTGTATAAACATGGTAATATCTACACCACCATCTACATAAACATGGAAATATCTACACCGCCATCTGCATAAACATGGAAATATCTACAATGCCATCTGTAGAATGATGGAAATATCTACACCGCAATCTGTGTAAACATTGAAATATCTACACTGCCATCTGTAAAAACATGGAAATATATACACAGTCATCTGAATATACATGCAAGTAAATACACCACCATCTGTATAAACATGGAAATACCTACAATACCATCTGTATACACATGGAAATATCTACACAGACATCTGTATAAGTATGTAAATATCTACACCGCCATCTGTATAAACATGGAAATATATACACTGCCATCTGTAGAAAGATGGAAATATCTACACTGCTATCTCTATAAATATAGAAATATCTACACCGCCATCTCTGTAAACATGAAAATATCTACACTGCCATCTCCATAAAGATGGAAGTATCTACTCCGCCATGTGTATAAACACGGAAATATCTACACCACCATCTGTGAAAACATGGAAATATCTACACCGCTATCTGTATAAACATGGGAATATCTACACCGCCGTCTGCATGTCCATGGAAATATCTTCGCTGCAATCTGTATAAACATGGAAATATCTACACGGCCATCTGTGTATAGATGGAAATATCAACAACGCCATCTGTGCAAACCTGGAAATATCTACACCGCTATCTGTATAAACATGGAAATATCTGCACAGCCATCTGTAAAACATGGAAATACCTATACAGTCATCTGTATAAACATGGAAATATCTACAGTGCCATCTGTATACACAGGGAAATATCTACACAAACATCTGTATAAACATGTAAATATCTGCACTGCTATCTCTATAAACATGGAAATATCTACACGGCCATCTCTATAAACATGAAAATGTCTACACTGCCATCTCCATAAACATAGAACTAACTACTCCGACATCTGTATAAACATGGAATCATCTACACCGCCATCTGTGTGAATGAGGAAATATCTACAATGCCATCTGTATAAAGATATAAATATCTGCACCGCGAGCTGTACAAACATGGAAATGTCTACATTGCTATCTGTACAAACGTGGAAATACCAACACATCTATTGGTATAAACATGGAAATATCTACAAAGCCATCTATATAAACATGGAAATATCTACACTGCTATGTCTATAAACATGGAAATACCTACACCTCTATCTCTATAAACATGGAAATATCTACACCGCAATCTGTATAAACATGGAAATATCTACACCGCGATCTGTATAAAGATGGAAATATCTACACCGCGATCTGCATAAACATGGAAATATCTACACCGCGATCTGTATAAACATGGAAATATCTTCACCACGATCTGTATAAAGATGGAAATATCTACACCGCCATCTGTGTGAATAAGGAAATATCTACAATGCCATCTGTATAAAGATATAAATATCTGCACCGCGAGCTGTATAAACATGGAAATAGCTACATCGCTATCTGTATAAACGTGGAAATACCCACACATCTATCGGTATAAACATGGAAATATCTGCAACGCCATCTATATAAACATGGCAATATCTACACCGCTATGTCTATAAACGTGGAAATTCCTACACCGCTATCTCTATAAACATGGAAATATCTACACCGCTATCTGTATAAACATGGAAATATCTACACTGCTTTCTGTATAAACATGGAAATATCTACTCCGCGATCTGTATAAACATGGAAATATCTACAACGCGATCTGTATAAACATGGAAATATCTTCACCACGATCTGTATAAACATGGAAATATCTACACCGCTATCTGCATAAACATGGTAATATCTACACAAACATCTATATAAACATGGAAATAACTACACCGCCATTTGCATAAACATGGAAATATCTACAATGCCATCTGAAGAAAGATGGAAATATCTACACCGCAATCTGTGTAAACATGGAAATATCTACACCGATATCTGTAAAAACATGGAAATATCTACAACGCTATCTGTATAAACATGGAAATATCTACACCGCGATCTGTATAAACATGGAAATATCTACAGCGCCATCCCTGTAAACATTGAAATATCTACACTGCCATCTGTAAAAACATGGAAATATATACACAGTCATTTGAATAAACACGGAAATAAATACACCACCATCTGTATAAACATGGAAATACCTACAATACCATCTGTATACACATGGAAATATCTACACAGACATCTGTATAAGTATGGAAATATCTACACCGCCATCTGTATAAACATGGAAATATCTACACTGCCATCTGTAGAAAGATGGAAATATCTACAATGCCATCTGTAGAAAGATGGAAATATCTACACCGCAATCTGTGTAAACATGGAATTATCTACACCGCTATCTGTATAAACATGGAAATATCTACACCGCGATCTGTATAAACATGGAAATATCTACAGCTCCATCTCTATAAACATTGAAATATCTACACTGCCATCTCCATAAAGATGGAAGTATCTAATCCGCCATGTGTATAAACACGGAAATATCTACACCACCATCTGTGAAAACATGGAAATATCTACACCGCTATCTGTACAAACATGGAAATATCTACACCGCCATCTGCATGTCCATGGAAATATCTACGGTGCCATCTGTATAAACATGGAAATATCTACACGGCCATCTGTGTATAGATGGAAATATCAACAACACCATCTGTACAAACATGGAAATATCTACACCGCTATCTGTATAAACATGGAAATATCTACACTGCTATCTGTATAAACATGGAAATATCTACACCGCAATCTGTATAAACCTGGAAATATCTACACCACGATCTGTATAAAGTTGGAAATATCTACACCGCCATCTGTATAAACATGGTAATATCTACACCACCATCTATATAAACATGGAAATATCTACACCGCCATCTGCATAAACATGGAAATATCTACAATGCCATCTGTAGAATGATGGAAATATCTACACCGCAATCTGTGTAAACATTGAAATATCTACACTGCCATCTGTAAAAACATGGAAATATATACACAGTCATCTGAATATACATGCAAGTAAATACACCACCATCTGTATAAACATGGAAATACCTACAATACTTCTGTATACACATGGAAATAACTACACAGACATCTGTATAGGTATGTAAATATCTACACCGCCATCTGTATAAACATGGAAATATATACACTGCCATCTGTAGAAAGATGGAAGTATCTACACTGCTATCTCTATAAATATGGAAATATCTACACCGCCATCTCTGTAAACATGAAAATATCTACACTGCCATCTCCATAAAGATGGAAGTATCTACTCCGCCATGTGTATAAACACGGAAATATCTACACCACCATCTGTGAAAACATGGAAATATCTACACCGCTATCTGTATAAACATGGGAATATCTACACCGCCGTCTGCATGTCCATGGAAATATCTTCGCGGCAATCTGTATAAACATGGAAATATCTACACGGCCATCTGTGTATAGATGGAAATATCAACAACGCCATCTGTGCAAACATGGAAATATCTACACCGCTATCTGTATAAACATGGAAATATCTGCACAGCCATCTGTAAAACATGGAAATACCTATACAGTCATCTGTATAAACATGGAAATATCTACAATGCCATCTGTATACACATGGAAATATCTACACAACCATCTGTATAAACATGTAAATATCTACACTGCTATCTCTATAAACATGGAAATATCTACACGGCCATCTCTATAAACATGAAAATGTCTACACTGCCATCTCCATAAACATAGAACTAACTACTCCGCCATCTGTATAAACATGGAATCATCTACACCGCCATCTGTGTGAATGAGGAAATATCTACAATGCCATCTGTATAAAGATATAAATATCTGCACCGCGAGCTGTACAAACATGGAAATATCTACATCGCTATCTGTATAAACGTGGAAATACCAACACATCTATCGGTATAAACATGGAAATATCTACAAAGCCATCTATATAAACATGGAAATATCTACACTGCTATGTCTCTAAACATGGAAATACCTACACATCTATCTCTATCAACATGGAAATATCTACACCGCTATCTGTATAAACATGGAAATATCTACACCGCGATCTGTATAAACATGGAAATATCTACAGCGCCATCTCTATAAACATTGAAATATCTACACTGCCATCTCCATAAAGATGGAAGTATCTAATCCGCCATGTGTATAAACACGGAAATATCTACACCACCATCTGTGAAAACATGGAAATATCTACACCGCTATCTGAACAAACATGGAAATATCTACACCGCCATCTGCATGTCCATGGAAATATCTACGGTGCCATCTGTATAAACATGGAAATATCTACACCGCTATGTCTGTAAACATGGAAATACCTACACCGCTATCTCTATAAACATGGAAATATCTACACCACTATCTGTATAAACATGGAAATATCTACACCGCTATCTGTATAAACATGGAAATATCTACACCGCGATCTGTATAAACATGGAAATATCTTCTCCACGATCTGTATAAACATGGAAATATCTACACCGCTATATGTATAAACTTGGTAATATCTACACCACCATCTATATAAACATGGAAATATCTACACCGCCATCTGCATAAACATGGAAATATCTACAATGCCATCTGTAAAAAGATGGAAATATCTACACCGCAATCTGTGTAAACATGGAAATATCTACACCGATATCTGTAGAAACATGGAAATAGCTACACCGCTATCTGTATAAACATGGAAATATCTACACCGCGATCTGTATAAACATGGAAATATCTTCTCCACGATCTGTATAAACATGGAAATATCTACACCGCTATCTGTATAAACATGGTAATATCTACACCACCATCTATATAAACATGGAAATATCTACACCGCCATCTGCATAAACATGGAAATATCTACAATGCCATATGTAAAAAGATGGAAATATCTACACCGCAATCTGTATAAACATGGAAATATCTACAGCGTCATCTCTATAAACATTGAAATATCTACACTGCCATCTGTAAAAACATGGAAATATCTACACAGTCATCTGAATAAACATGCAAATAAATACACCACCATCTGTATAAACATGGAAATAAATACAATACCATCTGTATACACATGGAAATCTCTACACAGAAATCTGTATAAGTATGGAAATATCTACACCGCGATCTGTATAAACATGGAAATATCTACACCGCGATCTGTATAAACATGGAAATATCTTCACCACCATCTATATAAACATGGAAATATATACACCGCCATCTGCATAAACATGGAAATATCTACAATGCCATCTGTTGAAAGATGGAAATATCTACACCTCTATCTCTATAAATATGGAAATATCTACACAGCCATCTCTATAAACATGAAAATATCTACAGTGCCATCTCCATAAAGATGGAAGTATCTACTCCGCCTTGTGTATAAACACGGAAATATCTACACCACCATCTGTGAAAACATGGAAATATCTACACCGCTATCTGTACAAACATGGAAATATCTACACCGCCATCTGCATGTCCATGGAAATATCTACGGTGCCATCTGTATAAACATGGAAATATCTACACGGCCATCTGTGTATAGATTGAAATATCAACAACACCATCTGTACAAACATGGAAATATCTACAGCGCCATCTCTATAAACATTGAAATATCTACACTGCCATCTGTAAAAACATGGAAATATATACACAGTCATCTGAATAAACATGGAAATAAATACACCACCATCTGTATAAACATGGAAATACCTACAATACCATCTGTATACACATGGAAATATCTACACAGACATCTGTATAAGTATGGAAATACCTACACCTCCATCTGTATAAACATGTAAATATCTACACTGCTATCTCTATAAACATGGAAATATCTACACCGCCATCTCTATAAACATGAAAATATCTACACTGCCATCTCCATAAACATGGAACTAACTACTCCGCCATCTGTATAAACATGGAAACATCTACAGCGCCATCTGTGTGAATAAGTAAATATCTACAATGCCGTCTGTATAAAGACATAAATATCTGCACCGCGAGCTGTATAAACATGGAAATATCTACATCGATATCTGTATAAACATGGAAATACCAACACATCTATCGGTATAAACAGGGAAATATCTACCATGCCATCTATATAAACATGGAAATATCTACACCGCTATGTCTGTAAACATGGAAATACCTACACCGCTATCTCTATAAACATGGAAATATCTACACCACTATCTGTATAAACATGGAAATATCTACACCGCTATCTGTATAAACATGGAAATATCTACACCGCGATCTGTATAAACATGGAAATATCTTCTCCACGATCTGTATAAACATGGAAATATCTACACCGCTATATGTATAAACTTGGTAATATCTACACCACCATCTATATAAACATGGAAATATCTACACCGCCATCTGCATAAACATGGAAATATCTACAATGCCATCTGTAAAAAGATGGAAATATCTACACCGCAATCTGTGTAAACATGGAAATATCTACACCGATATCTGTAGAAACATGGAAATAGCTACACCGCTATCTGTATAAACATGGAAATATCTACACCGCGATCTGTATAAACATGGAAATATCTTCTCCACGATCTGTATAAACATGGAAATATCTACACCGCTATCTGTATAAACATGGTAATATCTACACCACCATCTATATAAACATGGAAATATCTACACCGCCATCTGCATAAACATGGAAATATCTACAATGCCATATGTAAAAAGATGGAAATATCTACACCGCAATCTGTATAAACATGGAAATATCTACAGCGCCATCTCTATAAACATTGAAATATCTACACTGCCATCTGTAAAAACATGGAAATATCTACACAGTCATCTGAATAAACATGCAAATAAATACACCACCATCTGTATAAACATGGAAATAAATACAATACCATCTGTATACACATGGAAATCTCTACACAGAAATCTGTATAAGTATGGAAATATCTACACCGCGATCTGTATAAACATGGAAATATCTACACCGCGATCTGTATAAACATGGAAATATCTTCACCACCATCTATATAAACATGGAAATATATACACCGCCATCTGCATAAACATGGAAATATCTACAATGCCATCTGTTGAAAGATGGAAATATCTACACCGCTATCTCTATAAATATGGAAATATCTACACAGCCATCTCTATAAACATGAAAATATCTACAGTGCCATCTCCATAAAGATGGAAGTATCTACTCCGCCTTGTGTATAAACACGGAAATATCTACACCACCATCTGTGAAAATGTGGAAATATCTACACCGCCATCTGTATAAACATGAAAATATATACACTGCCATCTGTAGAAAGATGGAAATATCTACACCGTTATCTCTATAAATATGGAAATATCTACACCGCCATCTCTATAAACATGAAAATATCTACACTGCCATCTCCATAAAGATGGAAGTATTTACACCGCCATGTGTATAAACACGTAAATATTTACACCACCATCTGTGATAACATGGAAATATCTACACCGCTATCTGTATAAACATGGAAATATCTACACCGCCGTCTGCATGTCCATGGAAATATCTACGCTGCCATCTGTATAAACATGGAAATATCTACACGGCCATCTGTGTATAGATGGAAATATCAACAACGCCATCTGTACAAACATGGAAATATCTACACCGCAATCTCTATAAACATGGAAATATCTGCAGAGCCATCTGTAAAACATGGAAATACCTATACAGTCATCTGTATAAACATGGAAATATCTACACAGCCATCTGTATAAACGTGTAAATATCTAGACTGCTATCTCTATAAACATGGAACTATCTACACCGCCATCTCTATAAACATGAAAATATCTACACTGCCATCTCCATAAACATGGAACTAACTACACCACCATCTGTATAAACATGGAAACATCTACACCGCCATCTGTGTGAATAAGGAAATATCTACAATGCCATCTGTATAAAGATATAAATATCTGCACCGCGAGCTGTATAAACATGGAAATATCTACATCGCTATCTGTATAAACGTGGAAATACCAAAACATCTATCGGTATACACATGGAAATATCTACACAGCCATCTGTATAAACTTGTAAATATCTACACTGCTATCTCTATAAACATGGAAATATCTACAGCGATATCTGTAAAAACATGGAAATATCTACACCGCTATCTGTATAAACATGGAAATATCTACACCGCGATCTGTATAAACAAGGAAATATCTACAGCGCCATCCCTATAAACATTGAAATATCTACACTGCCATCTGTAAAAACATGGAAAAATATACACAGTCATCTGAATAAACATGGAAATAAATACACCACCATCTGTATAAACATGGAAATACCTACAATACCATATGTATACACATGGAAATATCTACACAGACATCTGTATAAGTATGGAAATATCTACACCGCCATCTTTATAAACATGAAAATATCTACACTGCCATTTCCATAAACATGAATGTAACTACTCCGCCATCTGTATAAACATGGAAACATCTACACTGCCATCTGTGTGAATAAGGAAATATCTACAATGCCATCTGTATAACGATATAAATATCTGCACCGCGAGCTGTTTAAACATGGAAATATCTTCATCGCTATCTGTATAAACGTGGAAATACCAACACATCTATCGGTATAAACATGGAAATATCTACAACGTCATCTATATTAACATGGAAATATCTACACCGCTATGTCTATAAACATGGAAATAGCTACACCGCTATCTCTATAAACATGGAAATATCTACACCGCTATCTCTATAAACATGGAAATATCTACAACGCTATCTGCATAAACATGGAAATATCTACACCGCGATCTTTATAAACATGGAAATATGTACATCGCTATCTGATTAAACGTGGAAATACCAACACCGCTATCGGTATAAACATGGAAATATCTACAACGCCATCTATATAAACATGGAAATATCTACACCGCTATCTCTATAAACATGGTAATATCTACACCACCATCTATATAAACATGGAAATATCTACACCACCATCTATATAAACATGGAAATATCTACACCGCCATCTGCATAAACATGGAAATATCTACAATGCCATCTGTAGAAAGATGCAAATATCTACATCGCAATCTGTGTAAACATGGAAATATCTACACCACTATCTGTATAAACATGGAAATATCTACACCGCGATCTGTATAAACATGGAAATATGTACAGCGCGATCTGTATAAACATGGAAATATCTTCACTGCCATCTGTAAAAATATGGAAATATCTACACTGTCATCTGAATAAAAATGGAAATATCTACACCACCATCAGTATAAACATGGAAGTACCTACAATACCATCTGTATACACATGGAAATATCTACACAGACATCTGTTTAAATATGGAAATATCTACAGTGCCGTCTGTATAAACATGGAAATATCTACACTGCCATCTGTAGAAAGATGGAAATATCTACACCGCTATCTCTATAAATAGGGAAATATCTACACTGCCATCTCTATAAACCTGAAAATTTCTACACTGCCATCGCCATAGAGATGGAAGTATTTTCTCCGCCATCTGTTTAAACACGGAAATATCTACACCGCCATCTTTATAAACATGAAAATATCTACACTGCCATTTCCATAAACATGAATCTAACTACTCCGCCATCTGTATAAACATGGAAACATCTACACCGCCATCTGTGTGAATAAGGAAATATCTACAATGCCATCTGTATAACGATATAAATATCTGCACCGCGAGCTGTTTAAACATGGAAATATCTTCATCGCTATCTGTATAAACGTGGAAATACCAACACATCTATCGGTATAAACATGGAAATATCTACAACGTCATCTATATTAACATGGAAATATCTACACCGCTATGTCTATAAATATGGAAATAGCTACACCGCTATCTCTATAAACATGGAAATATCTACACCGCTATCTCTATAAACATGGAAATATCTACAACGCTATCTGCATAAACATGGAAATATCTACACCGCGATCTGTATAAACATGGAAATATGTACATCGCTATCTGATTAAACGTGGAAATACCAAAACCGCTATCGGTATAAACATGGAAATATCTACAACGCCATCTATATAAACATGGAAATATCTACACCGCTATCTCTATAAACATGGTAATATCTACACCACCATCTATATAAACATGGAAATATCTACACCGCCATCTGCATAAACATGGAAATATCTACAATGCCATCTGTAGAAAGATGCAAATATCTACATCGCAATCTGTGTAAACATGGAAATATCTACACCACTATCTGTATAAACATGGAAATATCTACACCGCGATCTGTATAAACATGGAAATATGTACAGCGCGATCTGTATAAACATGGAAATATCTTCACTGCCATCTGTAAAAATATGGAAATATCTACACTGTCATCTGAATAAAAATGGAAATATCTACACCACCATCAGTATAAACATGGAAGTACCTACAATACCATCTGTATACACATGGAAATATCTACACAGACATCTGTTTAAATATGGAAATATCTACAGTGCCGTCTGTATAAACATGGAAATATCTACACTGCCATCTGTAGAAAGATGGAAATATCTACACCGCTATCTCTATAAATAGGGAAATATCTACACTGCCATCTCTATAAACCTGAAAATTTCTACACTGCCATCGCCATAGAGATGGAAGTATTTTCTCCGCCATCTGTTTAAACACGGAAATATCTACACCACCATCTGTGTAAACATGGAAATATCTACACCGCTATCTGTATAAACATGGAAATATCCACACCGCCATCTGCATGTCCATGGAAATATCTACGCCGCCATCTGTATAAACATGGAAATATCTACACGGCGATCTGTGTATAGATGGAAATATCAACACCGCCATCTTTACAAACATGGAAATATCTACACCGCTATCTCTATAAACATGGAAATATCTGCACTGCCATCTGTAAAAACATGGAAATACCTATACAGTCATCTGTATAAACATGGAAATATCCACAATGCCATCTGTATACACCTGGAAATATCTACACAGACATCTGTATAAACATGTAAATATCTACACTGCTATCTCTGTAAACATGGAGATATCTACACCGCCATCTCTATAAACATGAAAATAACTACACTGCCATCTCCATAAACATGGAACTAACTACTCCGCCATCTGTATAAACATGGAAACAACTACACCGCCATCTGTGTGAATAAGGAAATATCTACAATGCCATCTGTATAAAGATATAAATATCTGCACCGCGAGCTGTATAAACATGGAAATATCTACATCGCTATCTGTATAGACATTGAAATACCAACACCGCTATCGTTATAAACATGGAAATATCTACAACGCCATCTCTAGAAACATGGAAATATCTACACCGCTATGTCAATAAACTTGGAAATATCTACACCGCTATGTCTATAAACATGGAAATATCTACACCGCTATATGTATACACATGGAAATATCTACACCGACATCTGTATATACATGGAAATATCTACACCGCTATCTGTGTAAAGTTTTCAATGTCTACATCGCAATCTGTGCAAAGATGGAAATATTTTTACCGCTTTATATGTAAACATGGAAATATCTACACCGCTATATGTATACACATGGAAATATCTACACCGACATCTGTGTAAACATGGAAATATCTACACAGCAATCTGTGTAAACTTGTTAATATCTAAACAGCTATCTGTATAAAAATGGAAATATCTACACGGCAATCTGTGCAAAGATGGAAATATCTACACCGCTATCTCTGTAAACATGGAAATATCTACACCGCTATCTGTATAAACATGGAAATATCTACACCGCTATCTGTATAAACAAGGAAATATCTACACCGCCATCTTTAGAAACATGGAAATAGTTACACCGCCATCTGTATAAAAATGGAAATATCTACACCACTACCTGTATAAATATGGAAATGTCTATAGCGCTATCTCTATAAACATGGAAATACCTACACCACTTGCAATATAAACATGGAAATATCTACACAGCTATCTGTGTAAACTTGGAAATATCTACACCGCTATCTGTATAGACATGGAAATATCTACACCGCCATCCGTATAAACATGGAAATATCTACACCGCTATCTGTATTAACATGGAAATATATACACTGCTATCTGTATAATCATGGAAATATCTACACTGCCATCTGTATAAACATGGAAATAGACACACCGTTATGTTTTATAAACATAGAAATATCTACACCACCATCTGAATAAACATGGAAATATCTACACGGCTATCTGTATAAATATGGAAATATCTACACCGCTACCTCTATAAACATGGAAATATCTACACAGCTATCTGCATAAACATGGATATATCTACAGCGCTATCTGTATAAACATGGAAATATGTACACCGCCATCTGTATAAACATGGAAATATGTACACATTCATCTGAATAAACTTGGAAATAACTACACCGCTGTCTGTATAAACATGGAAATATATACACCGCTATGCGTATAAACATGGAAATATCTACACCGCTACCTGTATAAATATGGAAATATCCACACCGTTATCCCTATAAACATGGAAATGTCTACAACGCTATCTGTATAAACATGGAAATATCTACATGGCTATCTCTATAAACATGGAAATATCAACAACGCTATCTGCATAAACACGGAAATATCTCCACCGCTATCTGCATAAACATGGAAATATCTGCACTGCTATCTTTATAAACATGGAAATATCTTCTCCACTATCTGTATAAACATGGATATATCTACACTGCCATCTGAATAAACATACAAATATCTACACCGTTATCTTTATAAATATGGAAATATCTTCACCAATATCTCTGTAAACATGGAAATATCTACAACGCTACCTCCATAAACTTCGAAATATCTACACCACCATTTCTAGAAACATGGAAATATCTCCACCGCTATCTGTATAATCATGGAAATATCTCCACCACTCTCTGAATAAACATGGAAATATCTACACCGCTCTCTGTATAAACATGGAAATATCTACACCGCTATCTGTATAAACATAGAAATATCTACTCTGCTATCTGTATAAACGTGCAAATATCTACAGCGCTATCGGTATAAACATGAAAATATCTCCACCGCTATCTGTATAAACATGGAAATTTCTACACCGCCATCTCTATAAACATGGAAATACCTACAACGCTATCTGTGTAATCATGGAAATATCTACACAGCTGTCTCTGTAAACATGGAAATGTGTACACCGCAATCTGTGTGAGGATGGAAATATCTACACCGCAATCTGTGCATATATGGAAATATCTACACTTCTATCTCTGTAAACATGGAAATATCTACACCAATATCTGTATAAACATGGAAATATCTGCACCGCTATCTGTATAAACATGGAAATATCCATATCAAAATCTGTATAAACATGGAAATATCTACACCACAATCTGAATAAACATGGAAATATCTACTCCACTATCTGTATAAATATGGAAATATCTGCACCGCTATCTCTATAAACATGGAAATGTCTACACCGCTATCTGTATAAACATGAAAATATCTACACCACCATCAGAATAAACATACAAATATCTAAACTGCTATCTGTATAAATATGGAAATATCTACACCGATATCTCTGTAAACATGGAAATATCTACACCGCTACCTGTATAAACATGGACATATCTAAACCGCTATCTCTATAAACATGGAAATATCTACTCCGCTACCTGCATAAACTTGGAAATATCTACACCACCATCTCTAGAAACATGGAAATATCTCCACCGCTATCTGTATAAACATGGAAATATATCCTCCACTCTCTGTATAAACCTGGAAATCTCTGTACCGCTATCTCTATAAACATGGAAATAACTGCACGGCCATCTGTATAAACATGGAAATATCTACAAAGCCATCTCTATAAACTTGGAAATATCTACACCGCTATCTGTATAAACATGGAAATAACTACACCGCCATCTTCATAAAAACGGAAATACCTACACCGCCATCTGTGTAAACATGGAAATATCTACAAAGCTCTCTGTACAAACATGGAAATACCAACACCACTATCTGTATAAACTTGGAAATATCTACACCTGTATCTGTATAAACATGGAAATATCTACACCACTATCTCTAAAAACATGGAAATAACTACACCGCCATCTCTGTAAAGATGGAAGTATCTACACCGCTATCTCTATAGACATAGAAATATCTACAGCGACAATTCTATAAACATGGAAATATCTACAACGCCATCTGCATAAACATGGACACATCTACACAGCCATCTGTATAAACATTGAAATATCTACACCGCCATCTGTATAAACATAGAAATATCTACACTGCCATCTGTAGAAACATGGAATTAACTACACCGCGATCTGCATAAAGATTGAAGTATCTACACCTCTACCTGTATAAACATGGAAATATCCACACCGCTATCTGTATAAATATGGAAATATCTACACGGATATCTCTATAAACATGGAAATGTCTACACCGCTATCTGTATAAACGTGGAAATATCTACATGGCTATCTCAAAAAACATGGAAATATCTACACCGCCATCTGTATAAACATGGAAATACCTTCACGGTCGTCTGCATAAACATGGAAATATCTACACCATTATCTGTATAAACATGGAAATATCTGCAATGCCATCGGTATAAACATGGAAATATCTACACCGCCATCTATATAAACCTGGAAATATCTACACAGCCATCTCTATAAACATGGAAATATCTACACCGCTATCTGTATAAACATGGAAATAGCCACACCGCTATCTGTATAAACATGGATATATCCACACCAACATCTGTAAAAACATGGAAACATCTACAGAGTCATCTGTATAAACAGGGAAATAGCTACACCTCCATCTTCATAAATATGGAAATAACTACAGCGCCATCTCTATAGACATGGAAATATCTACACAGCCATCTGTAGAAAGCTGCAAATATGTACACCGCTTTCTCTATAAACATGGAAATAACTTCACCGCTATCTGTATATACATTGAAATATCTACACCACTATGTGTATAAACATGGAAATATCTACACCGCTATCTGTATAAAGTTGGAATTATCTACACTGCTATCTGTATAAACATGGAAAATCTACACCGCTATCTGTATAAACATGGAAATATCTACAACACAATCTCTGTAAACATGGAAATATCTACACAGCTATCTGTGTAATCATGGAAATATGTACACCACTATCTGTGTGAAAATGGAAATATCTACACGGCAATCTGTGCAAATATGGAAATATCTACACTGCTATCTCTGTAAACATGGAAATATCTACACCGCTATCTGTATAAACATGGAAATATCTACACCGCTCTCTGTACAAACATGGATATATCAACACTGCCATTTCTATACAAATGGAAACACCTACACAGCTATCTGTATAAACATGGAAATATCTATACCACTATCTCTATAAAGATGTAAACACCTACACCGCCATCTCTATAAACAAGGAATTATCTACACCACTTTCTCTATAAACATAGAATTATTTACAACGCCATCTCTATAATCATGGAAATAACTACAACGCAATCTGCATAAACATGGAAATATCTACCCCGCCATCTGTATGAACAGGGATATATCTATACAGTCGCCTGTATAAACATGGAAATATCTACACCTCAATCTGTATAAACATGGAAATATCTACCCGGCCATCTGTATAAACATGGATATATCTTCACAGTCATCTGTATACACATGAAAATATCTTCACCGCTATCAGTATAAACATGGAAATGCCTACAACGCTATCTGTATAAACATGGAAAAATCTACACCGCTATCCCTATTAACATGGAAATATCAACTCCGCTGTCTGTATAAACTTGGAAATAACAACACCGCTATCTGTATAAACATGGAAATATCTACAACGCTACCTATATAAACATGGAAATATCTACACCGCTATATGTATAAACATGGTAATATCTACACCGCAATCTCTATAAACATGGAAATAGTTACACCGCTTTCTGTATAAACATGGAAATATTTACACCGCTATCTCTATAAACATAGAAATACCTACACCGCTGTCTGTATAAACTTGGAAATATGTACAGCGCCATCTGTATAAACGTGGAAATATCTACACCGAAATCTGTACAAACATGGAAATATCTGCACCGCTGTCTGCTTAAACATGGAAATTTCTACACCGCTATCGGTATAAGCATGGAAATATCTACACTGCTATCTGTATAAACATGGAAATATCTACACTGCTGTCCGTATAAACATGGAAATATCTACACCGCTGTCTGTATAAACATGGAAATATCTACAACACTGTCTGTATAAACATGGAAATATCACCACCGCTATCTCTGTAAACATGGAAAGATCTACACCGCTATCTTTTTAAACATGGAAATATCTACACCGCTGTCTGTATAAACATGGAAATATCGACAACTGTATCTGTGTAAACATGGAAATATCTATACAGCTATCTGTGTAAATATGGAAATATGTACACGGTTATCTGTGAAAAAATGGAAATATACACACCGCCATCAGTGCAGTTATGGAAATATCCACACCGCCATCTATAAACATGGAAATATCTACAACGCTATCTGTATAAACATGGAAATATCTACACCGCTATCTCTATAAACATGGAAATGTCTTCACCGCTATCTGTATAAACATGGAAATCTCTACACGGCTATCTCTAGAAACATGGAAATATCTACACCGCCATCGGTATAAACATGGAAATATCTAAACCAAAATCTGTATAAACGTGGAAATATCTACACCGCTACCTGTATAAACATGGAAATATCTACACCGCTAACTGTATAAACATGGAAATATCTACACCGCTATCTCTATAAACATGGAAATACTTACACCGCTTTCTGTATAAACATGGAAATATTTACAACGCTATCTCTATAAACATAGAAATACCTACACCTCTGTCTGTATAAACTTGGAAATATCTACAGCGCCATCTCTATAAACATGGAAATATCTACACCGCTGTCTCTATAAACAAGAAAATATCTACACTGCTATCTGTATAAACATGGAAATATCTACACCGCTGTCTCTAAAAACATGGAAATATCAATGCAGCTGTCTCTATAAACATGCAAATATCTACACCTCTGTCTCCATAAACTTGGAAATATCTACAGGGCCATCTCTATAAACGTGGAAATATCTGCACCGCTGTCTCTATAAACATGGAAATATCTACACCGCTATCTCTATAAACGTGGAAATATCTACACCGGTGTCTCTGTAAACATGGAAATATCCAAACGGCTATCTCTATAAACTTGGAAATATCTACACCGCTATCTCTACAAACGTGGAAATATCTACACCGCTATCAATATAAACGTGGAAATATCTACACCGCTGTCTTTATAAACATTGAAATATCTACACCGCTATCTCTATAAACGTGGAAATATCTACACCGCTATCTGTATAAACGTGGAAATACCTACAACGCTATCTGGATAAACGCGGAAATATCTACACTGCTGTCTGTATAAACATGAAAGTATCTACACCGCTATCTCTATAAACGTGGAAATATCTACACCGCTATCAGTATAAACGTGTAAATATCTACAGCACTTTCTGTGTAAACATGTAAATATCTACAATGCTATCTCTGTAAATGTGTAAACATTTAAACCGTTTTCTGTATAAACATGGCAATATTTACACCGCTATCTCTATAAACATGGAAATATTTACAACGCTATCTGTATAAACATGGAAATAGTTACACCGCTATCGCTTTAAACATGGAAATATCCACACCGCCATCTGCATAAACATTGAAATATCTACAGTGCCATCTGCATAAACATGGAAATATGAACACTGCCATCTGTATACACATGGAAATATCTACACAACCATCTGTATAAAAATGGAAATATCTACACCGCTATCTCTATACACATGGAAAGACCTACACCGCTATCTCTATAAACATGGAAATATCTACACCGCCATCTCAGTAAACATGGAAATATCTACACCGCCGTCTGTATAAACATGGAAATATCCACACCGTCATCTGTATAAACATAGAATTATCTACACTGCCATCTTTAGAAAGACGGAAATTTTCTACATCCCGATCTGTATAAACATGGAAATATCTACACCGCTACCTGTATACACATGGAAATATGTACAGGGCTATCTGTATAAACATGGAAATATCTACACCAAGATCTGTATAAATATGGAAATATCTATACCGCTAACTCTATAAACATCGAAATTTCTACACAACAATCTGTATAAACATGGAAATACCTACACGGCTATTTCTATAAACATGGAAATATCTAAACCGCCATCTGTATAAACATGGAAATATCTACAGAGTCATTTGTATAAACATGGAAATATCTCCACCATCATCTGTATAAACTTGGAAATATCTACACCGCTATCGGCGTAAAGTTGGAAATATCTACACCGCAATCTGTGCAAAGATGGAAATATCTACACCACTATCTGTGTAAAGATGGAAATATCTACACCACAATCTGTGCAAAGATGGAAATATCTACACCACTATCTGTGTAATGATGGAAATAACTACACCACAATCAGTGCAAAGATGGAAATATGTACACCGCTATCTGTATAAACATGGAAATATCTACCCTGCAATCTCTATAAACGTGGAAATATCTAAACCGCCATCTGTATAAACATGGAAATAACTACACAGTCATCTGTATAAACACGGAAATATCTACACCACCATCTGTATAAACATGGAAATATCTACACCGCCATCTGTATAAACATGGAAATATCTCCACCGCTATCTGTAAAAACATGGAAATATCTGCACCGCCATCTCTATAAACATGGAAATATCTACACCGCCATCTGCATAAATATGGAAATATCTACACCGCCATATGTATAAACATGGAAATATCTACACTGCCATCGGTATAAGCATAGAAATATCTACTCTGCCATCTGTAGAAAGATGGAAATATCAGCACCGCGGTCGGTATAAACATGGAAATATCTACACCTACACCTGTATGAACACGGAAATATCTACACCACTATCTGTATAAATATGGAAATATCAACACCACTGTCTCTATAAACATGGAAATGTCTACACCGCTATCTGTATAAACATGGAAATATCTACATGGCTATCTCTATAAACATGGAAATATCTACACCCCCATCTGTATAAACATTGAAACACCTACACAGTCATCTCTATAAACATGGAAATATCTACAGCACTATCGGTATAAACATGGAAATAACTGCATGGCCATCTGTATAAACATGGAAATATCTACAAAGCCATCTCTATAAACTTGGAAATATCTACACCGCTATCTGTATAAACATGGAAATATCTCTACCGCTATCTGTATAAACATGAAAATATTTACACCGCTATCTGTATAAACATGGAAATATCTACACCGCTATCTGTATAAACATGCAAATATCTACAACACTACCTGTGTAAACATGGAAATATCTACATCGCTATCTGTGAAACATGGAAATATCTACACCGCTATCTGTGTAAAGATGGAAATATCTACACCGCAATCTGTGCAGTGATGGAAATATCTACACCTCTATCTGTGTAAAGATGGAAATATCTACACCACAATCTGTGCTAAGATGGAAATATATACACCGCTATCAGAGTAAACATGGTAATATCTACACCGCTATCTGTATAAACATGGAAATATCTACACTGCCATCTTCATAAAAACGGAAATACCTACACCGCCATCTGTGTAAACATGGAAATATCTACAAAGCTCTCTGTACAAACATGGAAATACCAACACCACTATCTGTATAAACTTGGAAATATCTACACCTGTATCTGTATAAACATGGAAATATCTACACCACTATCTCTAAAAACATGGAAATAACTACACCGCCATCTCTGTAAAGATGGAAGTATCTACACCGCTATCTCTATAGACATAGAAATATCTATAGCGCCAATCCTATAAATATGGAAATATCTACAACGCCATCTGCATAAACATGGAAACATCTACACAGCCATCTGTATAAACATTGAAATATCTACACCGCCATCTGTATAAACATAGAAATATCTACACTGCCATCTGTAGAAACATGGAATTAACTACACCGCGATCTGCATAAAGATTGAAGTATCTACACCTCTACCTGTATAAACATGGAAATATCCACACCGCTATCTGTATAAATATGGAAATATCTACACGGATATCTCTATAAACATGGAAATGTCTACACCGCTATCTGTATAAACGTGGAAATATCTACATGGCTATCTCAAAAAACATGGAAATATCTACACAGCCATCTGTATAAACATGGAAATACCTTCACGGTCATCTGCATAAACATGGAAATATCTACACCATTATCTGTATAAACATGGAAATATCTGCAATGCCATCGGTATAAACATGGAAATATCTACACCGCCATCTATATAAACCTGGAAATATCTACACAGCCATCTCTATAAACATGGAAATATCTACACCGCTATCTGTATAAACATGGAAATAGCCACACCGCTATCTGTATAAACATGGAAATATCCACACCAACATCTGTAAAAACATGGAAACATCTACAGAGTCATCTGTATAAACAGGGAAATAGCTACACCTCCATCTTCATAAATATGGAAATAACTACAGCGCCATCTCTATAGACATGGAAATATCTACACAGCCATCTGTAGAAAGCTGCAAATATGTACACCGCTTTCTCTATAAACATGGAAATAACTTCACCGCTATCTGTATAAACATTGAAATATCTACACCACTATGTGTATAAACATGGAAATATCTACACCGCTATCTGTATAAAGTTGGAATTATCTACACTGCTATCTGTATAAACATGGAAAATCTACACCGCTATCTGTATAAACATGGAAATATCTACAACACAATCTCTGTAAACATGGAAATATCTACACAGCTATCTGTGTAATCATGGAAATATGTACACCACTATCTGTGTAAAAATGGAAATATCTACACGGCAATCTGTGCAAATATGGAAATATCTACACTGCTATCTCTGTAAACATGGAAATATCTACACCGCTATCTGTATAAACATGGAAATATCTACACCGCTCTCTGTACAAACATGGATATATCAACACTGCCATTTCTATACAAATGGAAACACCTACACAGCTATCTGTATAAACATGGAAATATCTATACCACTATCTCTATAAAGATGTAAACACCTACACCGCCATCTCTATAAACAAGGAATTATCTACACCAATTTCTCTATAAACATAGAATTATTTACAACGCCATCTCTATAATCATGGAAATAACTACAACGCAATCTGCATAAACATGGAAATATCTACCCCGCCATCTGTATGAACAGGGATATATCTATACAGTCGCCTGTATAAACATGGAAATATCTACACCTCAATCTGTATAAACATGGAAATATCTACCCGGCCATCTGTATAAACATGGATATATCTTCACAGTCATCTGTATACACATGAAAATATCTTCACCGCTATCAGTATAAACATGGAAATGCCTACAACGCTATCTGTATAAACATGGAAAAATCTACACCGCTATCCCTATTAACATGGAAATATCAACTCCGCTGTCTGTATAAACTTGGAAATAACAACACCGCTATCTGTATAAACATGGAAATATCTACAACGCTACCTATATAAACATGGAAATATCTACACCACTATATGTATAAACATGGTAATATCTACACCGCAATCTCTATAAACATGGAAATAGTTACACCGCTTTCTGTATAAACATGGAAATATTTACACCGCTATCTCTATAAACATAGAAATACCTACACCGCTGTCTGTATAAACTTGGAAATATGTACAGCGCCATCTGTATAAACATGGAAATATCTACACCGAAATCTGTACAAACATGGAAATATCTGCACCGCTGTCTGCTTAAACATGGAAATTTCTACACCGCTATCGGTATAAGCATGGAAATATCTACACTGCTATCTGTATAAACATGGAAATATCTACACTGCTGTCCGTATAAACATGGAAATATCTACACCGCTGTCTGTATAAACATGGAAATATCTACAACACTGTCTGTATAAACATGGAAATATCACCACCGCTATCTCTGTAAACATGGAAAGATCTACACCGCTATCTTTTTAAACATGGAAATATCTACACCGCTGTCTGTATAAACATGGAAATATCGACAACTGTATCTGTGTAAACATGGAAATATCTATACAGCTATCTGTGTAAATATGGAAATATGTACACGGTTATCTGTGAAAAAATGGAAATATACACACCGCCATCAGTGCAGTTATGGAAATATCCACACCGCCATCTATAAACATGGAAATATCTACAACGCTATCTGTATAAACATGGAAATATCTACACCGCTATCTCTATAAACATGGAAATGTCTTCACCGCTATCTGTATAAACATGGAAATCTCTACACGGCTATCACTAGAAACATGGAAATATCTACACCGCCATCGGTATAAATATGGAAATATCTACACCAAAATCTGTATAAACATGGAAATAGCCACACCGATATCTGTATAAACATGGAAATATCTACACCGTCCTCTGTTAAAACATGGAAATATTTACACAGTCATCTGTATAAACATAGAAATATCTACACCTCCATCTGTATATACATGGAAATATCTACACTGCCATCTGTTTACATATGGAAATATCTTTACCGCTATCTGTATAAACATGGAAATATCTGCACCGCCATCTGTGTAAACTTGGAAATATGTACAGCACCATCTGTATAAACATGGAAATATCTCCACCGCTATCAGTATAAACATGCAAATATCTATAGCGCCATCTGTATAAACAAGGAAATATCTACACTGCTATCTGTATAAACATGGAAATATCTACACCGCCATCTCTATAAATATGGAAATACCTACACCGTCGTCTGTAGAAACATGGAAATATCTACAACGCCATCTGTATAAACATAAAAATAACTACACCGCAATCTGAATAAAAATGGAAATATCTACACCGTCATCTGCATGAATGTGGAAATATCTACATCTCTATCTGTATAAACATGGAAATATCTACACCGCCCTCTGTATAAACATAGAAATAACTACACTGCCATCTATATAAACATGGAAATCCCTACACCGCCATCTATATAAACATGGAAATATCTACACTGCCATCTGTATAAACATGGAAATATCTACACCGATATCTGTATAAAGATGGAATTATCTACACCGCCATTTGTATATACATGCAAGTTCCTTCAACGCTATCTGTATAAACTTGGAAATGGCTGCACCGCTATGTCTATAAACATGGAAATATCTACACCGCCATCTGTAGAAATATGGAAATGCCTACACTGCCATTTGTATATGAATTGGAATGTCTACACCACTATCGGTATAAACATGGAAATATCTAAACTGCAATCGGTATCAACATGGAAATATCTACACAGTCATATGTATAAACATGGAAATATCTACACCACCCTCTGTATAAACGTGGAATATCTACACTGCCATCTGTATAAACATGGAAATATCTACACTGCCATCTGTATAAACATGGAAATATCTACACCACTCTCTGTATAAACAGGGAAATAACTACACTGCTATCAGTATAAACATTGAATTATCTACACCACTGTCCCTATAAACATGGAAATATCTAAACCGCTATCTCTGTAAAAGTGGAAATATTTACACCGCTATCTACGTAAACATGGAAATATCTACAACGCTATCTGTAAAAACATGGAAATACCTACAACACTATCTGTGTAAACATGGAAATATCTACACCGCTATATGTATAAACATGGAAATATCTACACCGCTATCTCTATAAACACGGAAATAACTAAACCACCATCAGTATAAACATGGAAATATATACAGCACCATCTCTATAAACATGGAAATATCTACACCGCCATCTGTTTAAACATGGAAATATCTACACCGCCATGTGTATAAACATGGATATTTCAACACCGCCATCAGTATAAACATGGGAATACCTACACAGTCATCTCTATAAACATGGAAATATCTACACCACCATCTGTATAAACATGGAGATATCTACACTGCCATCTGTATAAACATGGAAATTCCTACACCGCTATGTCTATAAACATGGAAATATCTACACCGCTATCCCTATAAACATGGAAATATCAACACCGCTATCTGTATAAACCTGGAAATTACTACAACGCTATATGTATAAACATGGAAATATCTACAGCACCATCTGTATAAACATGGAAACATCTCAACCGCCATCTGTATAAACATGTAAACATCTACACCGCCATCTCTATAAACATGGAAATATCTACACCGCCAACGGTATAAACATGGAAATATCTACACCGCCATCTGTATCAACATGGAAATACCTATACCACTATCTGCATAAACATGGAAAATCAACATCGCAATCTCTATAAAAATGGAAATATCTAAACCATCATCTGAAAAAACATGGAAATATCTGCATCACTATCTGTATAAACATGGAAATATCTACACCGCAATCTGTGTAAATATGGAAATGTCTGCACTGCCATCTGTATAAACATGGAAATAGCTACAATGCCATCTCTATATACATGGAAATATCTACACCGTGATCTGTATAAATATGGAAATATCTACACCGCTATCTGTTTAAAGCTGGAAATATCTACACCGCTAACTATGTAAACATGGAAATATCAACACCACTATCACTGTTAACATGGACATATCTACAACGCTATCTGTGTAAACATGGAAATATCTACCCCGCTATGTGTATAAACATAGAAATATCAACACTGCCATCTCCATAAACATGGAAATATCTACACCGACATCTGTATATACATGGAAATATCTGCACCGCCATTGCTATAAACATGGAAATATCTACACAGCCATCTGTATAAACATGGAAATATCTACACCGCCATCTGTATAAACATGGAAATATCTACAACGCCCTCTGTATAAACATGGAAATAACAAAGATATCTTTATGAACATGGAAATATCTACACCACTATCCCTATAAACATGGAAATATCAACACCGCTATCTGTATAAACTTCTAAATAGCTTCACCGCTATCTGTATAAACATGGAAATAACTACACAGATATCTGTATCAACATGGAAATTTCTGCACCGCCATCTGTAAAAACATGGAAATATCTACACAGTCATCTGTATAAACATGGAAATATCGACACCACCATCTTTATAAACATGGAAATATCTACACTGGCATCTGTATACACATGGAAATATCTACACAGACATCTTTATACACATGGAAATATCTACACAGCCATCTGTATAAACATTGAAATACCTACACCGCTATATCTATCAACATGGAAATATATACACCGCTATCTCTATAAACATAGAAACATCAACAATGCCATCTCTATAAACATGGAAATATCTACAGTGCCATCTCCATAGACATGGAACTATCTACTCCGCCATCTGAATAAACATGGAAATACCTACAACGCCATCTGTGTAAACATGGAAATATCTACACTGCCATCTGTATAAAGATGTAAATATCTGCACCGCGTACTGTATAAATATGGAAATCTCTACACCGCTATCTGTATAAACATGGAAATACCAACACCGCTATCTTCATAAACATGGAAATATCTACACCGCTATCTGTATAAACATGGAAATATCTACACTGTCATCTGCATATCATTGGAAATATCTACACCGCCTTCTGTATAATCATGGAAATAACTACACGGCCATCTGTATAAACATTGAAATATCTGCACCACCATCTATATAAACATGGAAATATATACACCGCCATCTGTATAAACATGGAAATATCTACACTGCCATCTGAAGAAAAATGTTAATATCTACACAGCCATCAATATAAACATGGAAATATCTACACCGCGAATTGTATAAACATGGAAATAACAACACCGCTATCTGTATAAACATGGAAATATCTACACCATAATCTCTATATACATGGAGATACCCACACTGACATCTGTTTACACGTGGAAATATCTACACACACATCTGTATAAACATGGAAATATCAACCTCGCTATCTGTATCAACATGGAAATACCTTCACCGCTATCTGTATAAACATGGAAATTTCTACACCTCAATCTCTATAAACATGGAAATATCTACACCGCCATCTCTATAAACATGGAAATATCTGCACCGCTATCTCTATAAACTTGGAAATACCTACACCGCTATCTCTATAAACCTGGAAATATCTACACCGCTATCTGTATAAACATGGGTATATCTACACCATGATCTCTATATACATGTAAATATCTCCACTGCCATCTGTATACACGTGGAAATATCTAAACACACCTCTGTATAAACATGGAAATATCTACACCGCTCCCAGTATACATACGGAAATATATACACCGCTATCTGTATATACATGTAAATATCTACATCACGATCTGCATAAACATGTAAATATATACACCGCTATCTGTATAAACATAGAAATATGGAAACCGCTACCTCTATAGACATGTATTTATCTAAACCGTGATCTGCAAACATGGAAATATCGACACCGCGATCTGTATAAACATGGAAATATCTACACTGCTATTAGTGTAAACATGGAAATATCTACACTGCCATCTGCATAAAGATGTAAATATCTGCACCGCGTGCTGTATAAATATGGAAATATCTACACCGCTATCTGTATAAACGTGGAAATAGCAACACCGCTATCTGTATAAACATGAAAATATCTACACAGCTATCTGTATAAGCATGGAAATAACAACACCGCTATCTGTATAAACATGGAAATATCTACACCGCTCTCCCTATAAACATGGAAATATCAACCTCGCTATCTGTATAAACATGGAAATACCTTCACCGCTATCTGTATAAACATGGAAATAACTACACCGCAATCCCTATAAAAATGGAAATATCTGCACTGCCATCTGAATAAACATGGAAATATCTACACAGCCATTTTTATACACATGAAAATATCTACACAGCCATCTGTATAAACATGGAAATATCTACTCCGCTATCTCTACAAACTTGGAAATACCTACACCGCTATCTCTATAAACATGGAAATATCTACACCACTATCTGTATAAACATGGAAATATCTACACCATGATCTCCATATACATGGAAATATCTACACTGCCGTCTGTATACACGTGGAAATATCTAAACACACATCTGTATAAACATGGAAATATCTACATTGCTCCCAGTATAAATATGGAAATATCTACACCGCTATCATTATAAACATGGAAGTATCTACAACGCAATCACTATAAACTTGGAAAATCTACACAGCCGTCTGTAGAAACATGGAAATACCAACACAATCATCTGCATAAACATGAAAATATCTACAACACCATCTGTAAAAGCATGGAAATATCTACACCAACATCTGTATAAACATGGAAATATCTTCACAACCATCTGTATAAACTTGGAGATATCTACACCGCTATGTGTATAAACATGGAAATATCTACACCGCCATCTCTATAAACATGGAAATATCTACACCGCCATCTCTATAATCATGGAAATATCAACACAGCCAACTATATAAACAGGGAAATATCTACACCGATATCTGTATAAACATGGAAATATCTACTTCGCTATCTGTCTAAACATGGAAATATCTACACCGCTATCTGTATAAACATGGAAATAACAAAGCTATCTTTATGAACATGGAAATATCTACACCACTATCCCTATAAACATGGAAATATCAACACCGCCATCTGTATAAACATGTAAAGAGCTTCACCGCTATCTGTATAAACATGGAAATAACTACACAGCTATCTGTATCAACATGGAAATATCTGCACCGCCATCTGTAAAAACATGGAAATATCTACACAGTCATCTGTATAAACATGGAAATATCGACACCACCATCTTTATAAACATGGAAATATCTACACTGGCATCTGTATACACATGGAAATATCTACACAGACATCTTTATACACATGGAAATATCTACACAGCCATCTGTATAAACATTGAAATACCTACACCGCTATATCTATCAACATGGAAATATATACACCGCTATCTCTATAAACATAGAAACATCAACAATGCCATCTCTATAAACATGGAAATATCTACAGTGCCATCTCCATAGACATGGAACTATCTACTCCGCCATCTGAATAAACATGGAAATACCTACAACGCCATCTGTGTAAACATGGAAATATCTACACTGCCATCTGTATAAAGATGTAAATATCTGCACCGCGTACTGTATAAATATGGAAATCTCTACACCGCTATCTGTATAAACATGGAAATACCAACACCGCTATCTTCATAAACATGGAAATATCTACACCGCTATCTGTATAAACATGGAAATATCTACACTGTCATCTGCATATCATTGGAAATATCTACACCGCCTTCTGTATAATCATGGAAATAACTACACGGCCATCTGTATAAACATTGAAATATCTGCACCACCATCTATATAAACATGGAAATATATACACCGCCATCTGTATAAACATGGAAATATCTACACTGCCATCTGAAGAAAAATGTTAATATCTACACAGCCATCAATATAAACATGGAAATATCTACACCGCGAATTGTATAAACATGGAAATAACAACACCGCTATCTGTATAAACATGGAAATATCTACACCATAATCTCTATATACATGGAGATACCCACACTGACATCTGTTTACACGTGGAAATATCTACACACACATCTGTATAAACATGGAAATATCAACCTCGCTATCTGTATCAACATGGAAATACCTTCACCGCTATCTGTATAAACATGGAAATTTCTACACCTCAATCTCTATAAACATGGAAATATCTACACCGCCATCTCTATAAACATGGAAATATCTGCACCGCTATCTCTATAAACTTGGAAATACCTACACCGCTATCTCTATAAACCTGGAAATATCTACACCGCTATCTGTATAAACATGGGTATATCTACACCATGATCTCTATATACATGTAAATATCTCCACTGCCATCTGTATACACGTGGAAATATCTAAACACACCTCTGTATAAACATGGAAATATCTACACCGCTCCCAGTATACATACGGAAATATATACACCGCTATCTGTATATACATGTAAATATCTACATCACGATCTGCATAAACATGTAAATATATACACCGCTATCTGTATAAACATAGAAATATGGAAACCGCTACCTCTATAGACATGTATTTATCTAAACCGTGATCTGCAAACATGGAAATATCGACACCGCGATCTGTATAAACATGGAAATATCTACACTGCTATTAGTGTAAACATGGAAATATCTACACTGCCATCTGCATAAAGATGTAAATATCTGCACCGCGTGCTGTATAAATATGGAAATATCTACACCGCTATCTGTATAAACGTGGAAATAGCAACACCGCTATCTGTATAAACATGAAAATATCTACACAGCTATCTGTATAAGCATGGAAATAACAACACCGCTATCTGTATAAACATGGAAATATCTACACCGCTCTCCCTATAAACATGGAAATATCAACCTCGCTATCTGTATAAACATGGAAATACCTTCACCGCTATCTGTATAAACATGGAAATAACTACACCGCAATCCCTATAAAAATGGAAATATCTGCACTGCCATCTGAATAAACATGGAAATATCTACACAGCCATTTTTATACACATGAAAATATCTACACAGCCATCTGTATAAACATGGAAATATCTACTCCTCTATCTCTACAAACTTGGAAATACCTACACCGCTATCTCTATAAACATGGAAATATCTACACCACTATCTGTATAAACATGGAAATATCTACACCATGATCTCCATATACATGGAAATATCTACACTGCCGTCTGTATACACGTGGAAATATCTAAACACACATCTGTATAAACATGGAAATATCTACATTGCTCCCAGTATAAATATGGAAATATCTACACCGCTATCATTATAAACATGGAAGTATCTACAACGCAATCACTATAAACTTGGAAAATCTACACAGCCGTCTGTAGAAACATGGAAATACCAACACAATCATCTGCATAAACATGAAAATATCTACAACACCATCTGTAAAAGCATGGAAATATCTACACCAACATCTGTATAAACATGGAAATATCTTCACAACCATCTGTATAAACTTGGAGATATCTACACCGCTATGTGTATAAACATGGAAATATCTACACCGCCATCTCTATAAACATGGAAATATCTACACCGCCATCTCTATAATCATGGAAATATCAACACAGCCAACTATATAAACAGGGAAATATCTACACCGATATCTGTATAAACATGGAAATATCTACTTCGCTATCTGTCTAAACATGGAAATATCTACACCGCTATCTGTATAAACATGGAAATAACAAAGCTATCTTTATGAACATGGAAATATCTACACCACTATCCCTATAAACATGGAAATATCAACACCGCCATCTGTATAAACATGTAAAGAGCTTCACCGCTATCTGTATAAACATGGAAATAACTACACAGCTATCTGTATCAACATGGAAATATCTGCACCGCCATCTGTAAAAACATGGAAATATCTACACAGTCATCTGTATAAACATGGAAATATCGACAACACAATCTTTATAAACATGGAAATATCTACACTGCCATCTGTATACACATGGAAATATCTACACAGCCATCTTTATACACATGGAAATATCTACACAGCCATCTGTATAAACATTGAAATACCTACACCGCTATATCTATTAACATGGAAATATATACACCGCTATCTCTATAAACATAGAAACATCAACAATGCCATCTCTATAAACATGGAAATATCTACAGTGCCATCTCCATAGACATGGAACTATCTACTCCGCCATCTGAATAAACATGGAAATATCTACAACGCCATCTGTGTAAACATGGAAATATCTACACTGCCATCTGTATACCGATGTAAATATCTGCACCGCGTACTGTATAAATATGGAAATCTCTACACTGCTATCTGTATAAACATGGAAATACCAACACCGCTATCTGCATAAACATGGAAATACCTACACCGCTATCTGTATAAACATGGAAATATCTACACTGTCATCTGCATAACATTGGAAATATCTACACCGCCTTCTGTACAATCATGTAAATAACTACACGGCCATCTGAATAAACATTGAAATATCTGCACCACCATCTATATAAACATGGAAATATCTACACCGCCATCTGTATAAACATGGAAATATCTACACTGCCATCTGAAGAAAAATGGAAATATCTACACAGTCATCAATATAAACATGGAAATATCTACACCACGATTTGTATAAACATGGAAATAACAACACCGCTATCTGTATAAACATGGAAATATCTACACCATAATCTCTATATACATGGAAATACCTACACTGACATCTGTTTACACGTGGAAATATCTACACACACATCTGTATAAACATGGAAATATCAATCTCGCTATCTGTATAAACATGGAAATACCATCAACCGCTATCTGTATAAACATGGAAATTACTACACCGCAATCTCTATAAACATGGAAATATCTACACCAACATCTGTATAAACTTGGAAATATCTTCACAGCCATCTGTGTAAACATTGAAATATCTACACCGCTGTCTGTATAAACAAGGAAATATCTACACCGCCATCTCTATAAACATGGAAATATCTACACCGCTATCTCCATAAACTTGGAAATACCTACACCGCTATCTCTATAAACCAGGAAATATCTACACCGCTATCTGTTTAAACATGGAAATATCTACACCATGATCTCTATATGCATGTAAATATCTCCACTGCCATCTGTGTACACGTGGAAATATCTAAACACACCTCTGTATAAACATGGAAATATCTACACCGCTCCCAGTATACATACGGAAATATATACACCGCTATCTGTATATACATGTAAATATCTACATCACGATCTGCATAAACATGGAAATATATACACCGCTATCTGTATAAACATAGAAATATGTAAACCGCTACCTCTATAGACATGAATTTATCTAAACCGTGATCTGTAAATATGGAAATATCGACACCGCGATCTGTATAAACATGGAAATATCTACACTGCTATTAGTGTAAACATGGAAATATCTACACTGCCATCTGCATAAAGATGTAAATATCTGCACCGCGTGCTGTATAAATATGGAAATATCTACAATTCTATCTGTATAAACGTGTAAATAGCAACACCGCTATCTGTATAAACATGAAAATATCTACACAGCTATCTGTATAAACATGGAAATAACAACACCGCTATCTGTATAAACAAGGAAATATCTACACCGCTCTCCCTATAAACATGGAAATATCAACCTCGCTATCTGTATAAACATGGAAATACCTTCACCGCTATCTGTATAAACATGGAAATAACTACACCGCAATCTCTATAAAAATGGAAATATCTGCACTGTCATCTGAATAAACATGGAAATATCTAAACAGCCATCTTTATACACATGGAAATATCTACACAGCCATCTGTATAAACATGGAAATATCTGCTCTGCTATCTCTATAAACTTGGAAATACCTACACCGCTATCTCTATAAACATGGAAATATCTACACCGCTATCTGTATAAACATGGAAATATCTACACCATGATAACTATATACATGGAAATATCTACACTGCCATCTGTATACACGTGGAAATATCTAAACACACATCTGTATAAACATGGAAATATCTACACTGCTCCCAGTATAAATATGGAAATATCTACACCGCTATCATTATAAACATGGAAATATCTACAACGCTATCACTATAAACTTGGAAAATCTACACCACCGTCTGTAAAAACACGGAAATACCAACACAATCATCTGCATAAACATGAAAATATCTACAACACCATCTGTAAAAGCATGGAAATATCTACAACAACATCTGTATAAACATGGAAATAACTTCACAGCCATCTGTATAAACATGGAAATATCTACACCGCTATCTGTATAAACATGGAAATATCTACACCGTCATCTCTATAAACATGGAAAAATCTACAACACCACCTGCATAACCATGGAAATATCTACACCGCCATCTGTTTAAACATGGAAATATCTACAGTGCTATCTGTATAAACATGGAAATATCTACACCGCTATCTCTATAAACATGGAAATATATACACCACTATCTGGAAAAACATGGAAAAATCTACACCGCTATCTCTATAAACATGCAAATATCTACACCGCTATCCCTATAAACATGGAATTATCTACAACGCCATCCGTAAAAACATGGAAATATCTACACAGTCATCTGTATAAACATGGAAATATCAACACCACTATGTTTAAAAACATAGAGATATCTACACTGCCATCTGTTTTCCCATGGAAATATCTACAGAGCCATCTGTATAAAAATGGAAATATCAACACCGCTATATCTATAAACATAGAAATACCTATACCGCTATCTCTATAAACATGGAAATAACTTCATCGCTATGTATATAAACATGGAAATACCTACACCGCCATCTCCATAAACATGAAAATATTTACACTGCCATCTCCATATAGATGGCACTATCTACACCGCAATGTGTATAAACCTGGAAATAGCAACACCGCTATCTGTATAAAGATGGAAATGTCTACACCGCTATCTGTATAAACATGGAGATACAAACACTGCTATCAGTATAAACATGGAAATATCTACACCACTATCTGTATAAACATGGAAATATCTACACCGCTATCTCTATAAACGTGGAAATATATACACACCCATCTCTATAAACATGGAAATATTTACACTGCCATATAAATAAAAAAGGAAATATCTACACCGCCATCTACATAAACATGGAAATATCTACACTGCCATCTGTATAAACATGGAAATATCTACACTGCCATCTGTATAAACATGGAAATATCTACACCACCACCTGTATAAACATGGATATACCTACACCGCTATCTGTTTAAACATGGAAATATCTACACCACGATCTGTATAAACATGGTAATATTCACACCATTATCTGTATAAACATGGAAATATCCACACTGATATCTCTGCAAACAAGAAAATATCTACACCGCCATCTCTGTAAATATGGAAATAGTTACACCGCCATCTGTATAAACATGGAAATATCTACACCGCCATCTGTAGAAAGATGGAAATATCTAATCCGCTATCTGCATAAACATGGAAATATCTACACCGCTATCCCTATAAACATGGAAATAACAACACCACTAACTGTATAACCTTTGGAAATATCTACAGTGCTATCTGCATAAACATGGAAATATCTACACCGCTATCACTATAAACATGGAAATATCTACACCGCTATCTCTATAAACATGGAAATATCTACACCGCTATCTCTATAAACATGGAAATATGTACACCGCGACCTCTATAAACATGGAAAAATCTACACGCCATCCACATAAACAAGGATATATCTACACCGCCATCTGTATAAACATGGAAATATCTACAAATTCATCTGTATAAACTTGGAATATCTACCTGGGTATCTCTATAAAAATGGAAATATCTACACCGCCGTCGGTATAAACATGGAAATCCCTACACAGTCATCTGTATAAACATGGAAATATCTACACCACTATCTGTAAAACATGGAAATATCTACACCGCCATCTGTATAAACATGGAAATACCTACACAGCCATCTCTATAAACATGGAAATATCTACATTGCTATCTGTATAAACATGGATACAGCCACACCGCTATCTGTATAAACTTGGAAATATCTACACCGCCATCTGTAAAAACATGGAAATATCTACACAGTCATCTGTATAAACATGGAAGTATCTACACCTCCATCTGTATAAACATGGAAATATCTACACAGCCATCTGTATACACATGGAAATATCTACACAGCCATCTGTATCAACCTGGAAATATCTACAATGCTATCTCTATGAACATGGAAATACCTACACCGCTATCTGTATAAACATGGAAATATCTACACCACTATCTGTATAAACGTGGAAATATCTACACCACCATCTCTATAAACCTGGAAAAATCTACATCGCTATCTTTATAAACATGGAAATAGCCACACCGTTATCTGTATAAACATGGAAATATCTACACCGCCATCTGTGAAAACATGGAAATATCTACACAGTCATCTGTATAAACATGGAAATATCTACACCCCTATCTCTATAAACATAAAAATACCTACACCGCTATCTGTATAAACTTGGTAATATCCACACCGCTATCTGTATAAACATGGAAATATCTACACTGCCATCTCTATAAACATGGAAATGTCTACACCGTTATCTGTATAAACATGGAATTATCTACATGGTTATCTCTATATACATGGAAATATCTACATCGCCATCTGTCTAAACTTGGAAATACCTACACAGTCGTCTGTATAAACATGGAAATATCTACACCACTATCTGTATAAACCTGGAAATATTTACACTGCCATCTGTATACACATGGAAATATTTACCCAGCCATCTATATACACATGGAAATATCGACACAGCCATCTGTATAAACCGTTAAATATCTACAACGATATCTCTATAAACATGGAAATAACTACACTGCTATCTGTACAAACATGGAAATATCTTCTCCGCTATCTGTATAAACATGGAAATATCTACACCGCTATCCGTATAAACTTGTAAATATCCACACCGCTATCTGTATAAACATGGAAATATCTACATCGCTATCTGCAAAAGCATGGAAATATCTACAATGCCATCTGTATAAAGATAGAAATAGCCACACCGCTATCTGTATAAACATGGAAGTATCTACACCACCATCTGAATAAACGTGGAAATATCTACAAAGCTATCTGTATAAATATGGAAATATCTACACTGCCATCTGTATAAACATGGAAATATCTACACCGCTATCTCTATAAACATGGAAATATCTACAGGGCTATCTCTATAAACATGGATATATCTACACCGCCTTCTGTATAAACATGGAAATATCTCCACCGCTATCTGTATAAAAATGGAAATATATACACCGCCATCTGCATAAACATGGAATTAACTACACCGCTATCTGTATAAACATGGAAATATCTACACCGCTATCTGTATAAACATGGAAATATCTACAACACTATGTGTATAAATATGGAAATATCTACACCGGTATCTCTATAAACATGGAAATGTCTACACCGCTATCTGTATAAACATGGAAATATCTACATGGGTATCTCTATAAACATGGAAATATCTACAACACCATCTGTATAAACATGGAAATTCCTACACAGTCATCTGTATAAACATGGAAATATCTACCCTGCTATCTGTAAAAACATGGAAATATCTACACACCATCTCTATAAACATGGAAATATCTACATCGCTATCGGTATAAAAATGGAAATAACCACACCGCTATCTGTATAAACATGGAAATATCTACACCGCCATCTGTAAAAACGTGGAAATAGCTACACAGTCATCTGTATAAACGTGGAAGTATCTACACCTCCTTCTGTATAAACATGGAAATATCTACACTGCCCTCTGTATACACATGGAAATATCTACACAGCCATCTGCATAAACTTGGAAATAGCTACACAGCCATCTCTATAAACCTGGAAAAATCTTCATCGCTATCTTTATAAACACGGAAATAGCCACACCGCTATCTTTATAAACATGGAAATATCTACACCGCCATCTATGAAAACATGGAAATATCAACTCAGTCATCTGTATAAACATGGAAATATCTACACCGCTATCTGTATAAACATAGAAATACCTACACCGCTATCTGTATAAACTTGGAAATATCCACACCGCTATCAGAATAAACATGGAAATATCTACACTGCCATCTGTATAAACATGGAAATAGCCACACCGCAATCTGTATAAATATGGAAGCGTCTACATCCCCATCTGAATAAACATGGAAATATTTACACAGCTATCTGTATAAATATGGAAATATCTACAGCGCTATCTCTATAAACATGGAAATATCTACACAGCTATCTGTATAATCATGAAAATATCTACAACGTCAACTGTATAAACATGGAAATATCTAAACCGCAATCTGTATAAACATGGAAATATCTACACCGATATCTCTATAAACATGGAAATATCTACAACGCTAACTCTATAAACATGGAAATATCTACACGGCCATCTGTATATACTTGGAAACACCTAAACAGTCATCTGTAGAAACATAAAAATATCTACACCACTATCTGTATAAACATGGAAATATCTACACTGCCATCAGAATAAACATGGAAATATCTATACAGCCATCTCTATAAACATTGAAATATCTACATCGCTATCTGTATAAACATGGAAATAGAAACACCGCTATCTGTATAAACATGGAAATATCTACACCGCTAACTGTATAAACATGGAAATATCTACATCGTTATCTGTTTAAACATGGAAATCTCTACAACGCTACCTGTATAAACATGGAAATATCTACACAGTCATCTGTATAAACATGGAAGTATCTACACTGCCATCTGTATACACATGGAAATAATTACGCAGCCATCTCTATAAATCTATAAATATCTACACCGCTTTCTCTATAAACATGGAACTACCTGCACCGTTGTCTGTATAAACATGGAAATATCTACACCGCCATCTGTATAAACATGGAAATATCAACAATGCTATCTGTATAAACTTGGAAATATCTACACTGCCATCTCTATAAACGTGGAAATATATCCACCGCTATCTGTTTAAACATGGAAATATCTCCACAGCTATCTGTATAAACATGGAAATAACTTCACCGCTATCTGTATAAACATGGAAATATCTACACCGCTATCTCTATAAACATGGAAATGTCTACACCGCAATCTGTATAAACATGGACATATCTACATGGGTATCTCTATAAACATGGAAATATCTGCACCGCCATCTGTATAAACATGGAAATAACTACAAAGTCATCTGTATAAACATGGAAATATCTACACCACTATCGGTATAAACATGGAAATACCTGCACTGCCATCTGTATAAACATGGAAATATCTACACAGCCATCTCTATAAACATGGAAATATATACATCGCTATCTGTATAAACATGGAAATAGCCACACCACTGTCGGTATACACATGGAAATATCTACACCGCCATCTGTAAAATCATGGAAATATCTACACAGTAATCTGAATAAACATCGAATTATCTACACCTCCATGTGTATAAACATGGAAATATCTAAACTGCCATCTCTATACACATGCAAATATCTACGCAGCCATCTGTATAAACCTGGAAATATTTACAACACTATCTCTATGAACATGGAAATACCTACACCGCTATCTGTATAAACATGGAAATATCTACAGCGCTATCTGTATAAACATTGAAATATCTACAACGCTATCTGTATAAACTTGGAAATATCTACTCCGCCATCTCTATAAACATGGAAATATATCCACTGCTATCTGTACAAACATGGAAATATCTCCACCGCTGTCTGTATAAACATGGAAATAACTACACCACTATCTGTATAAACTTGCAAATATCTACACTGACATCTCTATAAACATGGAAATATATCCATCGCTTCCAGTATAAACATGGAAATATCTCCACCGCTATCTGTATAAACATGGAAATATCTACACCACTATTTGTATAAATATGGAAATATCTACACCGCTATCTGTATAAACTTGGAAATACCTACACCGCTATCTGTACACATATGGAAATAACAACATCGCCATCTCTATAAACATGGAAATGTCTACACCGCTATCTGTATAAACATGGAAATATCTACATGGCTATCTCTATATACATGGAAATATCTACACCGCCATCTGTACAAAAATGGAATTACCTCCACGGTCGTCTGTATAAACATGGAAATTTCTACACCACTATCAGTATAAACATGGAAATATCTACACTGCCATCTGTATAAACATGGAAATATCTACACAGACATCTCTATAAACCTGGAAATATCTACATCGCTATCTGTAGAAACATGGAAATAACCACACCGCTATCTGTATAAACATGGAAATATCTACACCGCCATCTGTAAAAACATGGAAACACATTCAACGTCATGTGTATAAACATGGAAATATCTACACCTCCGTATATATAAACATGGAATTATCTACACTGCCATCTGTATAAACATGGAAATATCTACACAGCCATCTCTATAAACCAAGAAATACCTACATCGCTATTTGTATAAACATGGAAATAGCCACACCGTTATCTGTATAAACATGGAAATATCTACACAGCCATGTGTATAAACTTAGAAGTATCTACACAGCTATCTGTTTAAACATGGAAATATCTACAACCCTATCTGTATAAACTTGGAAATATATACGCCGCCATCTGTATGAACTTGTAAATCTCTACACCGCCATCTGTATAAACATGGAAATATCTCCACCGCTATTTGTATAAACATGGAAATATCTCCACCGCTATCTGTTTAAACATGGAAATATCTACACCGCTATCTGTATAAAAATGGAAATAACTTCACAGGTGTCTGTATAAACATGGAAACATCTATATCGCTATCTGTATAAACAAGGAAATATCTACACTGCCATCTGTATAAACATGGAAATAGCCACACCGCTATCTGTATAAACATGGAATTAACTACACCACCATCTGAATAAACATGGGAATGTCTACATGGCTATCTGTATAAATATGGAAATATCTACACTGCTCTCTCTGTAAACATGGAAATATCTACACAGCTGTCTGTATAAACATGGAAATATCTACACCTCCATCTGTATAAACATGGAAATATCTACAATGACTTCTGTACACACATGGAAATATCTACACAGACTTCGGTATAAACATGGAAATATCTACACCGTTATCCCTATAAACATGGGAATAACTACACCGCTATCAGTATAAACATGGAAATATCTACACCGCTTTCTTTATAAATAAGGAAATACCTAAACCGCTACCTCTATAAATATGCAAATATCTACACTGCCATCTGTATAAACATGGAAATTTCTACATGGCTATCTCTATAAACATGGAAATATCTACACGGCCATCTGTATAAACCTGGAAATACCTACACAATCATCTGTATAAACATGGAAATATCTAAACAGCCATCTCTATAAACATGGAAATATCTACATAGCTGTCTGCATAAATATGGAAATAGCCACATCTCTATCTTTAAAAACATGGAAATATCTACACTGCCATCTATAAAAACATGGAAATATCTACACAGTCATTCGTATAAACATAGAAATATCTACACCTCCACCTGTATAAACATGGAAACATCAACACTGCCATCTTCATTCACATGGAAATATCTACACAGCCATCTGTGTAAACATGGAAATATCTACACCGCTATCTCTATAAACATGGAAATACCTACACCGCTATCTGTATAAACATGGAAATATCTACACCGCCATCTGTATAAACATAGAAATATCTACACCGCCATCTGAATGAACTTGGAAATACCTACACCGCCATCGGTATAAACATGGTAATATCTCGACGGCTATCTGTATAAACATGGAAATATCTCCACGCTATCTGTATAAACATGGAAATAGACTCACCGCTATCTGTATAAACATGGAAATATCTCCACCACTATCAGTATAAACATGGAAATACCTACAACGCTATCTGTATAAACATGGAAATATCTACATCGCTATTTGTATAAACATGGAATTATCTACGTCGCCATATGTAAAAAAATGGAAATATCTACACAGTCATCTGTATAAACATGGAAATATCTACACCTCCATCTGTATGAACATGGAAATATCTACACTGGCATCTGTATACACATGGAAATATCTACGCAGCCATCAGTATAAACATAGAAATATCTACACCGCTATGTCTATAAACATGGAAATACTTACACCGCTATTAGTATAAACATGGAAATATCTAAACCGCTATCTCTATAAATATGGAAGTATCTACACCGCCATCTGTATGAACTTGGAAATATCTACACAGTCATCTGTATAAACATGGAAATATCTCCACCGCTATCTGTATAAACATGGAAATATATCCTCTGCTATCTTATAAACATGGAAATATCTACACCGCTATCTGTATAAACATGGAAATATCTACACCGCTATCTGTATAAACTTGGAAATATCTACACCGCTATCTGTACAAATATAGAAATATCTACATCGCCATCTCTATAAACATGGAAATGTCTACACCGCTATCTGTATAAACATTGAAATATCTACATGGCTATCTCTATATACATGGAAATATCTACACCGCCTTCTGTACAAAAATGGAAATACCTCCACAGTCGTCTGTATAAACATGGAAATATCTACACCACTATCTGTATAAACATGGAAATATCTACACTGCCATCTGTATAAACATGGAAATATCTACACAGACATCTCTATAAACCTGGAAATATATACATCGCTATCTGTATAAACATGGAAATAACCACACCGCTATCTGTATAAACATGGAAGTATCTACACCGCCATCTGTAAAAACATGGAAACACATTCAACGTCATGTGTATAAACATGGAAATATCTACACCTCCGTATATATAAACATGGAAATATCTACACTGCCATCTGTATAAACATGGAAATATCTACACAGCCATCTCTATAAACCTGGAAATACCTATGTCGCTATTTGTATAAACATGGAAATAGCCACACCGTTATCTGTATAAACATGGAAATATCTACACAGCCATCTGTATAAACATAGAAGTATCTACACAGGTATCTGTTTAAACATGGAAATATCTACAACCCTGTCTGTATAAACTTGGAAATATATACGCCGCCATCTGTTTGAACTTGAAAATCTCTACACCGCCATCTGTATAAACATGGAAATATCTCCACCGCTATTTGTATAAACATGGAAATATCTCCACCGCTATCTGTTTAAACATGGAAATATCTACACCGCTAGCTCTATAAACATGGAAATATCTACACTGCTATCTGTATAAACATGGAAATAACTTCACAGGTGTCTGTATAAACATGGAAACATCTACATCGCTATCTGTATAAACAAGGAAATATCTACACTGCCATCTGTATAAACATGGAAATAGCCACACCGCTATCTGTATAAACATGGAATTAACTACACCACCATCTGAATAAACATGGAAATGTCTACATAGCTATCTGTATAAATATGGAAATATCTACACCGCTCTCTCTGTAAACATGGAAATATCTACACAGCTGTCTGTATAAACATGGAAATATCTACACCTCCATCTGTATAAACATGGAAATATCTACACTGACTTCTGTACACACATGGAACTATCTCCACAGACTTCGGTATAAACATGGAAATATCTACACCGTTATCTCTATAAACATGGGAATACCTACACCGCTATCAGTATAAACATGGAAATATCTACACCGCTTTCTTTATAAATAAGGAAATACCTAAACCGCTATCTCTTTAAACATGCAAATATCTACACTGCCATCTGTATAAACATGGAAATATCTACATGGATATCTCTATAAACATGGAAATATCTACAAGGCCATCTGTATAAACCTGGAAATGCCAACACAATCATCTGTATAAACCTGGAAATATCTAAACAGCCATCTCTATAAACATGGAAATATCTACATAGCTGTCTGCATAAATATGGAAATAGCCACATCTCTATCTTTAAAAACATGGAAATATCTACACTGCCATCTATAAAAACATGGAAATATCTACACAGTCATTTGTAGAAACATAGAAATATCTACACCTCCACCTGTATAAACATGGAAACATCAACAGTGCCATCTTTATTCACATGGAAATATCTACACAGCCATCTGTGTAAACATGGAAATATCTACACCGCTATCTCTATAAACATGGAAATACCCACACCGCTATCTGTATAAACATGGAAATATCTACACCGCCATCTGTATAAACATAGAAATATCTACACCGCCATCTGTATGAACTTGGAAATACCTACACCGCCATCTGTATAAACATGCTAATATCTCGACCGCTATCTGTATAAATATGGAAATATCTCCACGCTATCTGTATAAACATGGAAATAGACTCACCGCTATCTGTATAAACATGGAAATATCTACACCGCCATCTGAATAAACATGGAAATATCTACACGGCTATCTGTATAAATATGGAAATATCTACACCGCTTTCTATATAAACATGGAAATATCTACAACGCTATCTCTATAAACATGGAAATATCTACACCACTATCTGTATAAACATGGAAATATCTACACTGGCATCTGTATAAACATGGAAATATCTACACAGCCATCTCTATAAACCTGGAAATATCTACATCGCTATCTGTATAAACATGGAAATAGCCACACCGCTATCTGTATAAACATGGAAATATCTACACCGCCATCTGTAAAAACATGGAAATATCTACATAGTCATCTGTAAAAACATGGAAGTATCTACACCTCCAACTCTATAAACATGGAAATAACTGCACTACCATCTATTTACACATGGAAATATCTAAACAGACAGCTGTATAAACCTAGAAATATCTACACCGCTGTCTCTATGATCATGGAACTAACTACACCGCTATCTGTATAAACATGGAAATATCTGCACCGCTATCTGTATATACATGGAAATATCTACACCGCCATCTATATGAACTTGGAAATATATACTCCGCCATCTGTATAAACATGGAAATATCTCCACCGCTATCTGTATAAACATGGAAATATCTCTACCACTATCTGTATAAACATGGAAATACCTACAACGCTATCTGTATAAACATGGAAATATCTACATCGCTATTTGTATAAACATGGAATTATCTACGTCGCCATATGTAAAAAAATGGAAATATCTACACAGTCATCTGTATAAACATGGAAATATCTACACCAACATCTGTATGAACATGGAAATATCTACACTGGCATCTGTATACACATGGAAATATCTACACAGCCATCGGTATAAACATAGAAATATGTACACCGCTATCTCTATAAACATGGAAATAACTACACCGCTATAAGAATAAACTTGGAAATATCTAAACTGCTATCTCTATAAATATGGAAGTATCTACACCGCCATCTGTATGAACTTGGAAATATCTACACAGTCATCTGTATAAACATGGAAATATCTCCACCGCTATCTGTATAAACATGGAAATATCTCCACCGCTCTCTGTATAAACGTGGAAATATCTACATCGGTGTCTGTATAACCGTGGAAATATCTGCACTGCTATCTGTATAAACATGGAAATATCTGCACCGCTATCTCTATAAACAAGGAAATATCTACATCACTGTCTGTATTAACATGGAAATATCTACACTACCATCTGTATAAACATGGAAATAGCCACACCGCTATATCTATATACATGGAAATATCTACACCGCCATCGGAATAAACATGGAAATATCTACAAGGCTATCTGTAAATATGGAAATATCTACACCGCTATCTGTATAACCATGGAAATATCTACAACGCTATCTCTATAAACAGGGAAATATCTACACCGCCATCTGCATAAACATGGAAATGTATACACAGTCATCTGTATAAACATGGAAATAACTACACCATTATCTGTATAAACATGGAAATATCTACAACGCTATCTGTATAAACACGGAAATATCTACAAAGCTATCTGTATAAATATGGAAATACCTACACCGCTATCTGTATAAACTTGGAAATATCTACACTGCTATCTGTATAAATATGGAAATATCTACACCGCTATCTCTATAAACATGGAAATGTGTACACCGCTATCTGCAGAAACATGGAAATATCTACATGGCTATCTCTATAAACATGGAAATATCTACACTGCCATCTGTATATACATGGAAATACTTACAAAGTCATCTGTATAAACATGGAAATATCCACACCAATATCTGTATAAACATGGAAATATCTACACTGCCTTCTGAATAAACTTGGAAATATCTATCCAGCCATCTCTATAAACATGGAATTATCTACATCACTATGTGTGTAAACATGGAAATAGCCACACCGCTATCTTTATAAACATGGAAATATCTACACAGCCATCTGTAAAAACATGGAAATATCTACACAGTCATCTGAATAAACATGGAAATATCTACACCTCCATCTATATAAACATGGCAATATCTACACTGCCATCTGTATACGCATGCAAATACCTACACAACCATCTGTATAAACATGGAAATATCTCCACCGCTATCTGTATAAACATGAAAATGTCTACATCGCTATCTGTATAAACATGGAAATATCTACACCGCTACCTGTATAAACATGGAAATATCTACACAGCTAACTCTATAAACATGGAAATATCTACATCGCCATCTACATGATCTTGGAAAAAATACACCGCCTTCTGTATAAACATGGAAATATCTCCACCGCTATCTCAAAAAACATGGAAATATCTCCACAGCTATCTGTATAAACATGAAAATATCTACACTGCTATCTCTATAAACATGGAAATATCTACACCCCTATCCTTATAAACATGGAAATATCTACATTGCTAGCTGTATAAACATGGAAATAACTACACTGGCATCTGTATAAACATGGAAATAGCCACACCGCTGTCTGTATGAACATGGAAATATCTACACCGCCATCTGAAAAAACATGGAAATATCTACACAGCTATCTGTAAACATGGAAATATCTACACCGCTATCTCTCTAAACATGGAAATATCTACACCGCCATCTCTATAGACATGGAAATATATCCACCACCATCTGTATACACATGGAAATAACTGCACCGCAATCTGTATAAACATGGAAATATCTACACGGCTATCTGTATAATCATGGAAATACCTACACCACTATCTGTATAAACATGGAAATATCTACACCGCTATCTCCATAAACATGGGAATGTCTACAACACTATCTGTACAAACATGGAAATATCTACATGGCTATCTCTATAAACATGGAAATATCTTCACAGCCATCTCTATAAACATGGAAAATTCTACTCTAACAACAGTATAAACATGGAAATATCTACACAGCCATGTCTATAAACATGGAAATAGCCACAGCGCTATTTGTATAAACATGGAAATATCTACACTGCCATCTGTAAAAACATGGAAATATCTACACAGTCATCTGTATAAACATGGAAGTATCTACACCTCCGTCTGTATAAACATGGAAATATCTACACTGCCATCTGTATACACATGGATATAACTACGCAGCCATCTCTATAAAACTATAAATATCTACACCGCTTTCTCTATAAACATGGAACTACCTACACCACTGACTGTATAAACATGGAAATATCTACACCGCGATCTGTATAAACATGGAAATATCTACAATGCTATCTGTATAAACTTCGAAATATCTACACCGCCATCTCTATAAACATGGAAATATATCCACCGCTATCTGTTTAAACATGGAAATATCTCCACCGCTATCTGTATAAACATGGAAATAACTCTACCGCTATCTGTATAAACATGGAAATATCTACACTGCCATCTGCATAAACATGGAAATACCTACACCGCTCTCTCTATATACATGGAAATATCTACAACGCTATCTGTTTAAACATGGAAATATCTACACCGCTATCAGTATAAACCTGGAAATATCTACACAGCCATCTCTATAAACAGGGAAATATCTCCACCGCTATCTGTATGAACATGGAAATATCTCTTCCGCTATCAGTATAAACATGGAAATATCTCCACCGCTATCTGTATAAACATGGATATATCTACACCGCTATCCTTAATAACTTGGAAATATCTACACCGCTATCAGTATAAATATGGAAATATCTACACCGCTATCTCTATACACATGGAAATATCTACACCACTGCCTGTATAAACATGGAAATGTCTACATGGCTATCTCTATAAACTTGGAAATATCTACACCGCCATCTGTACAAACATAGAAATAACTACACAGTCATCTGTACAAACATGGAAATATCTACACCACTATCTGTATAAACATGGAAATATCTACACTGCGATCTGTATAAACATGGAAATATCTACACAGCCATCTCTATAAACATGGAAATATCTACATCGCTATCTGTGTAAAAATTGAAATGGCTACACCGCTATCTGCATAAACATGTAAATACATCCACCGCAATCAGTATTAACATGGAAATACCTACACAACTATCGGTATAAACATGTAAATATCTACAACACTATCTGTATAAACATCGAAATATCTACACCGCTATCTGTATAAACATGGAAATATCTACATCGTTATCTGTATAAACATGGAAATATCTCGAACGCTATCTCTATAAACATGGAAATATCTCCACCGCTATATTTAAACATGGAAATATCTCCACCGCTATCTCTATAAACATGGAAATATCTACTCCGCTATCTTTATAAACATGGAAATATCTACATCGCGATCTGGATAAACATGGAAATAGCCACACCGCTATTTCTATAAACATGGAAATATCTACACCGCCATCTGTAAAAACATGGAAATTTCTACACATTCATCTGTGTAAACATGGAAATATGTACACCTCCATCTGTATAAACATGGAAATATCTACACGGCCATGTGTATACACTTGGAAATATCTACACAGCCATCTGTATAAACATGGAATTATCTACACCGCTATCTCTATAAACATGGAAATACCTACACCTCTGTCAGTATAAACATGGAAATATCTACACCGCTATCTTTATAAACATGCAAATAGCCACACCGCTATGTGTATAAACATGGAAATATATACACCGCCATCTCTCAAAACATGGAAATATCTATACAGTCATCTGTATAAACATGGAAATATCTACACCTCCATCTGTATAAACATGGAAATATCTGCACTGCCATCTGTATACAGATGGAAAATCTACATCGCCATCTGTATAAACATGGAAATATCTACACCGCTATCTCTATAAACATGGAAATACCTACACCACTATCTGTATATGCATGGAAATATCTACACCGCTATCTGTATAAACATGGAAATAACTACACCGCTATCTGTATAAACTTGGAAATATCTACACCGCCATCTCTATAAACATGGGAATCTCTCAACCGCTATCTGTATAAACATGGAAATATCTCAACCGCTATCTTTATAAACATGGAAATAACTCCACCGTTATCTGTATAAACATGGATATATCTACACTGCTATCTGTATACACTTGGAAATATCTACACCGCTATCTTTATAAACATGGAAATATCTACATGGCTATCTCTGTAAACTTGGAAATATCTACACCGCCATCTGTATAAACATAGAAATACATACGCAGTCATCTGTATAAACATGGAAATATCTACACCACTATCTGTATAAACATGGAAATATCTACACATTCATCTGTGTAAACATGGAAATATCTACACCTCCATCTGTATAAACATGGAAATATCTACACGGACATGTGTATACACTTGGAAATATCTACACAGCCATCTGTATAAACATGGAATTATCTACACCGCTATCTCTATAAACATGGAAATACCTACACCTCTGTCAGTATAAACATGGAAATATCTACACCGCTATCTTTATAAACATGGAAATAGCCACACCGCTATGTGTATAAACATGGAAATATCTACACCGCTATCTTTATAAACATGGAAATATCTACATGGCTATCTCTATAAACTTGGAAATATCTACACCGCCATCTGTATAAACATAGAAATACATTCGCAGTCATCTGTATAAACATGGAAATATCTACACCACTATCTGTATAAACATGGAAATATCTACACTATGATCTGTATAAACATGGAAATATCTACACAGCCAACTCTATAAACATGGAAATACATACATCGCTGTCTGTATAAACATGAAAATAGCTACACCGGTATCTATATAAACATGGAAATATATCCACCGCAATCAATATTAACATGGAAATACCAACACAGCTATCTGTATAAACATGTAAATATCTACACCAATATCTGTATAAACATGGAAATATCTACACCGCTATATGTATAAACATGAAAATATCTACATCGTTATCTGTATGAACATGGAAATATCTCGACCGCTATCTCTATAAACATGGAAATATCTCCACCGCTATCTCTATGAACATGGAAATATCTACACCGCTGTCTTTATAAACATGGAAATATCTACACCGCTATCTCTATAATCATGGAAATATCTGCACCGCTATATGTATAAACACGGAAATAACTACACAGCTGTCTCTATAAACATGGAAATATGTACACCGCTATCTGCATAAACTTGGAAACATCTACACCGCCATCTGTATAAACATGGAAATATCTCCACCGCTATCTGTATAAACATGGAAATATCTACACTGCCGTCAGCGTAAACATGGAATCAGCCACACCGCTATCTGTATAAACATGGAAATATCTACACCGCCATCTGAATAAACGTGGAAATATCTACACCGCTATCTGTATAAATATGGAAATATCTACACCGCTATCTCTATAATCATGGAAATATGTACACCGCTATCTGCATAAACTTGGAAACATCTACACCGCCATCTGTATAAACATGGAAATATCTCCACCGCTATCTGTATAAACATGGAAATATCTACACCGCTATCTAAATAAACCTGGAAATTTCTACATCGCTATCTGTATAAACAAGGAAATAGCCACACCGCTATCTGTATAAACATGGAAATATCTACACCACCATATGTAAAAACATGGAAATATCTACACAGTCATCTGTATAAACATGGAAATATCTGCACCTCCATGTGTGTAAAAATGGAAATATCCCCACTGCCATCTGTATACACATGGAAATATCTACCCTACCAACTGAATAAACATGGGAATATATACACCGCTATCTCTATAAACATGGAAATACCTACACCGCTATCTGTATAAACATGGAAATATCTACACCGCTATCTGTATAAACGTGGAAATATCTACACCGCCAGCTCTATAAACTTGGAAATATCTCCAACGCTATCTCTATCAACATGGAAATATCTCCACCGTTATCTGTATAAACATGGAAATATCTCCACCGCTGTCGGTATAAATATGGAAATATCTACACTGCTATCTGTGTAAACATGGACATATCTATAACGCTATTTCTATACATATGGAAATATCTACACCGCCATCTCTATAACATGAAAATATCTACACCGCTATGTGTATAAACATGGAAATATCTACATGGCTGTCTATATATACATGGAAATGTCTACACTGCCATCTGTATAAACATGGAAATACCTACACAGTCGTCTCTATAAACATGGAAATATCTACACCAAAATCTGTATAAACATGGAAATATATACACATTCATCTGTGTAAACATGGAAATATGTACACCTCCTTCTGTATAAACATGGAAATATCTGCACTGCCATCTGTATACAGATGGAAATATCTACATAGCCGTCTGTATAAACATGGAAATACCTACACGGCCATGTGTATACCCTTGGAAATATCTACACAGCCATCTGTATAAACATGGAATTATCTACACCGCTATCTCTATAAACATAGAAATACCTATACCTCTGTCAGTATAAACATGGAAATATCTACACCGCCATCAGTATAAACATGGAAATAGCCACACCGCTATGTGTATAAACATGGAAATATCTACACCGCTATCTCTCAAAACATGGAAATATCTATACAGTCATCTGTATAAACATGGAAATATCTACACCTCCATCTGTATAAACATGGAAATATCTGCACTGCCATCTCTATACAGATGGAAATATCTACATCGCCATCTGTATAAATATGGAAATATCTACACCGCTATCTCTATAAACATGGAAATACCTACACCGCTATCTGTATATACATGGAAATATCTACACCGCTATCTGTATAAACATGGAAATATGTACACTGCTATCTGTATAAACTTTGAAATATCTACACCGCCATCTCTATAAACATGGAAATCTCTCCACCGCTATCTGTATAATCTTGGAAATATCTACATCGCTGTCTGTATAAACGTGGAAATAGCCACACAGCTATCTGTATAAACATGGAAATATCTACACCGCCTTATGTAAAAACATGGAAATATCTCCACAGTCATCTCTGTAAACATGGAAATATCTACACCTCCATCTGTATAAACATGGAAATATCTACACGACCATGTGAATACACTTGGAAATATCTACACAGCCATCTCTGTAAACATGGAAATATCTACACCGCTATCTCTATAAACTTGGAAATACCTACGCCGCTATTAGTATAAACATGGAAATATCTACACAGCTATCTGTATAAACATGGAAATAACAACACCGCTATCTGTATAAACATGGAAATATCTACAACGCCATCTTTAAAAACATGGAAATATCTACACAGTCATCTGTATAAACATGGAAATATCTACACCTCCATCTGTATAAACATGGAAATATCTGCACTGCCATCTGTATACAGATGGAAATATCTACATAGTCGTCTGTATAAACATGGAAATATCTATACCGCTATCTCTATAAACATGGAAATACCTACACCGCTCTCTGTATATACATGGAAATATCTACAAAGCTATCTGTTTAAACATGGAAATATCTACACCGCTATCAGTATAAACCTGGAAATATCTACACCGCCATCTCTATAAACATGGAAATATCTCCACCACTATCTGTATGAACATGGAAATATCTCTTCTGCTATCAGTATAAACATGGAAATATCTCCACCGCTATCTGTATAAACATGGATATATCTACACGGCTGTCTTTAATAACTTGGGAATACCTACACCGCTATCAGTATAAATATGGAAATATCTACACCGCTAACTCTATACACATGGAAATATCTACACCACTGTCTGTATAAACAATGAAATATCTACATGGCTATCTCTACAAACTTGGAAATATCTACACCGCCATCTGTATAAACATTGAAATAACTACACAGTCATCTGTATAAACATGGAAATATCTACACCACTATCTGTATAAACATGGAAATATCTACACTGCGATCTGTATAAACATGGAAATATCTACACTGCCATCTCAATAAACATGGAAATAACTACATCGCTATCTGTGTAAAAATGGAAGTGGCTACAACGCTATCTGCATAAACATGTAAATACATCCACCGCAATCAGTATTAACATGGAAATAGCTACACAACTATCGGTATAAACATGTAAATATCTACACCACTATCTGTATAAACATGGAAATATCTACACCGTTATTTGTATAAACATAGAAATATCTACATCGTTATCTGTATAAACATGGAAGTATCTCGACCGCTATCTCTATAAACATGGAAATATCTCCACCGCTATCTCTATAATCATGGAAATATCTACACCGCTTTCTTTATAAACATGGAAATATCTACATCGAGATCTGTATAAACATGGAAATAGCCACACCGCTATCTCTATAAACATGGAAATATCTACACCGCCATCTGTAAAAACATGGAAATACCTACACCGCTATCTGTATAAACATGGAAATAGCCACACCGCTATCTCTATAAACATGGAAATATCTACAACGCCATCTGTAAAAACATGGAAATATCTACATCGCGATCTGTACAAACATGGAAATGTCTACACTGCGATCTGTATAAACATGGAAATAGCTGCACAGCCATCTCTATAAACACGGAAATACCTACACCTCTATGTGTATAAACATGGAAATAGCCACACCGCTATCTGTATGAATATGGAAATATCTACACCGCCATCCGTAAAAACATGGAAATATCAAGACAGTCATCTTTATAAACATGGAAACAACTTCATCTCCATCTGTACAAACATGGAAATATCTACACTGACTTCTGTATACACAGGGAAATATCAACACCGCCTACTGTATAAATATGGAAATATCTACAGAGCCATCTGTATAAACATGGAAATAAGTACACCGCAATCTGTATAAACTTGGAAATATCTTCACCGCTATCTCTATAAACATGGAAATATCTCCACCTCTATCTCTATAAACATGGAAATATCTATACCGCTATCTGTATAAAGATGGAAATATCTACACCGATATCTCTATAAACATGGAAATATCTACACTGCGATCTGTATAAAGATGGAAATAACTACACCGCGAGCTGTATAAACATGGAAATATCTACACCGCTATCTGTATAAACCAGGAAATACCAACACCGCTATCTCTATAAACATGGAAATATCTACACCGCTATGTGTATAAACATGGAAATATCTACACCACCATCTCTATAAACATGAAAATATCTACACTGCCATCTGTATAAACATGGAAATATCTACACAGCCATCTGTATAAACATGGAAATATCTACACCGCAATCTCAGTAAACATGGAAATATCTACACCGCCATCTGCATAAACATGGAAGTACTCACACCGCTATCTGTATAAACATGGAAATATCTACACCACCATCGGAATAAACATCGAAATATCTTCACGGCTATCTGTATAAATATGGAAATATCTACACCGCAGTCTCTATAAACATGGAAATATCTCCACTGCTATCTGTATAAACATGGAAATATCCCCAACCCTGTTTGTATAAAAATGGAAATATCTCCACCGCTATTGGTATAAACATGAAAATATATCCACCGCTGTCTGTATGAACATGGAAATATCTACATCGCTATATGTACAAAGATGGAAATATCTCCACCGCTATCTCTATAAAGATGGAATTATCTACACCGCTATCTGTATAAACATGGAAATACCTACACCGCTATATGTAAGAACATGGAAATATCTAAATCGTTATATGTATAAACATGGAAATATCTCGACCGCTATCTCTATTATCATGGAAATAACTACACCACTATCTTTATAAACATGGAAATAACTACACCGCTGTCTTTATAAACATGCAAATATCTACACCACTATCTGTATAAACATGGAAATATCTACACTGCTATCTGTATAAACATGGAAACAGCCACACTGCTATGTGTATAAACCTGGAAATATCTACACCGCCATCTGAATAAACGTGGAATTATCTACATCGCTATCTGTATAAATATGGAAATATCTACACCGCTATCTCTATAAACATGGAAATAACTACACCGCTATCTGTATAAACATGGAAATATCTACACAGCCATCTCTATTAACATGGAAATATCTACATCGCTATCTGTATAAACATGGAAATAGCCACAACGCTATGTGTATAAACATGGAAATATCTACACCGCCATGTGTAAAAACATGGAAATATCTACAAAGTCATCTGTAGAAACATGGAAGTATCTACAACTCCATCTGTATAAACATGGAAATATCTACATTGTTATCTTTGTAAACATGGAAATATCTCGACCGCTATCCCTATAAACATGGAAATATATCCGCCGCAATGTCTATAAACATGGAAATATCTACACCACTATCTGTATAAACATGGAAATATCTACAATGCCATCTGTATAAACATGGAAACAGCCACACCGCTATCTGTATAAACATGGAAATATCTACACCGCCATCTGAATAAACATGGAAATATCTACACCGATATCTCTAAAAATATGGAAATATCTACAACGCAATCTGCATAAACTTGGAAATATCGACAACGTCATCTGAATAAACATGGAAATATCTTCACCGCTATCTGTATAAACATGGAAATATCTCCGTGATCTGTATAAACATGGAAATATCTACATCGCTATCTGCATAAACATGGAAAAAGCCACAGCGCTATCTGTATAAACATGGAAATACCTTCACCGCCATCTGTAAATTCATGGAAACATCTACACAGTCATCTGCAGAAACATGGAAATATCTACACCATCATCTGTATAAACATGGAAATATCTACACTGCCATCTGTATACACATGGAAATATCAACACAGTCATCTGTATTAACATGGAAATATCTACACCGCTATCTCTATAAACATGGAAATACCTGCACCGGTTTCTGTATAAATATGGAAATATCTACACCACTATCTGTATAAACATGGAAATATCTACACAGCTATCTGTATAAACTTGGAAATATCTACACCACCATCTGTATGAACATAGAAGTACCTACACAGTCATCTGCATAAACACGGAAATATCTACACCACTATCTGTATAAACATAGGAATACATACTCCGCGATCTGTATAAACATGGAAATCTCTACAGAGCCATCTCTATAAACATGGAAATATCTACACCGCTATCTGCATAAACATGGAAATACCTACACCGCTATGTGTATAAACATGGAAATATCTACACTGCTATCTGTATAAACACGGAAATATCTACACCGCCTTCTGTATAAACTTGGAAATATCTACACCGCCATCTGTATAAACATGGACATATCTCCAATGCTGTCTGTATAAACATGGAAATATCTCCACCACTATCTGTATAAACATGGAAATATATACAACGCTATCTGTATAAACATGGAAATATCTACAACGCTATCTGTAATAACATGGAAATATCTACACTGCCATCTGTATAAACATGGAAATAGCCACAACGCTATCTGTATATACATGGAAATATCTTCACCGCCATCTGTAAAAACATGGAAATATCTACACAGTCATCTGTATAAACATGGAAATACCTACACCTCCATCTGTGTAAACATGGAAATATCTTCACTGCCATCTGTATACACATGGAAATATCCACACAGCCATCTGTATAAACATGGAAATATCTACAACGCTATCTTTATAAATAAGGAAATATCTACACCACTATCTATATAAACATGGAAATATCTACACTGCCATCTGTATAAACATGGAGACAGCTACACCGCTTTGTGTATAAACCTGGAAATATCTACACCTCCATCTGAATAAACATGGAATTACCTACACCGCTATCTGTATAAATATGGAAATAACTACACCGCTATCTCTATAAACATGGAAATAACTACACCGCTATCTGTATATACATGGAAATAACTACACCGCTATCTCTAAAAGCATGAAAATATCTACACCGCTATCTGCATAAACTTGGAAATATCTACACCGCCATCTGAATAAACAAGGAAATATCTACACCACTATCAGTATAAACATGGAAATAACTCCACCGCTATTTGTATAAACATGGAAATATCTACACCGCTATCTGTATAAACGTGGAAATATCTCCACCGCTATCTGTATAAACATGGAAATATATACAACGCTATCTGTATAAACATGGAAATATCTACAACGCTATCTGTATTAACATGGAAATACCTACACTGCCATCAGTATAAACATGGAAATAGCCACGCCGCTATCTGTATATACATGGAAATATCTACACAGCCTTCTGTATAAACATGGAAATACCTACACCTCCATCTGTGCAAACACGGAAATATCTACACTGCCATCTGTATACACATGGCAATATCCACACAGCCATCTGTATAAACATGGAAATATCTACACTGCTATCTCAATATACATGGAAATATCTACATCGCTATCTGTATAAACATGGAAATATATACACTGCCATCTGTATAAACATGGAAGTAGCCACACCGCTATCTGTATAAACATGGAAATATCTACACGACCATCTGAATAAACATCGAAATATCTTCACGGATATCTGTATAAATATGGAAATATCTATACCGCAATCTCTATAAACATGGAAATATCTCCAACGCTATCTGTATAAACATGGAAATATCTCCACCGCTATCGGTATAAACATGGAAATATATCCACCGCTATCTGTATGAACATGGAAATATCTACATCGCCATATGTACAAACATGGAAATATCTCCACCGCTATCTCTATAAACATGGAATTATCTACACCGCAATCTGTATAAACATGGAAATATCTATGCCGCTAACTGTATAAACATGGAAACATCAACACCGCTATCAGTATAAACATGGGAATATCTACACCGCTATCTGTATAAACGTGGAAATATCTCCACCGCTATCTCTATAAACATGGAAATATCTACACCACTATCTTTATAAACATGAAAATATCTACACCGCTCTCTGCAGAAACATGGAAATATCTACACCACAATCTGTATAAACATGGAAATATCTACACTGCCATCTGTATAAACATGGAAAAAGCCACACTACCATATGTATAAACCTGGAAATATCTACACCGCCATCTGAATAAACATGGAATTATCTACACCGCTATCTGTATAAATATGGAAATATCTACAACGCCATCTGAATAAACAAGGAAATATCTACAACACTATCAGTATAAACATGGAAATATCTCCACCGCTATTTGTATAAACATGGAAATACCTACTCCGCAATCTGTATAAACGTGGAAATATCTCCACCGCTATCTGTATAAACATGGAAATATCTGCAAGGCTATCTGTATTAACAAGGAAATATCTACACTGCCATCAGTATATACATGGTAATAGCCACACCGCTATCTGTATATACATGGAAATATCTACACAGACATCTGCAAAAACATGGAAATATCTACACAGTCATCTGTATAAACATGGAAATACCTACAACTCCATCTGTGAAAACACGGAAATATCTACACTGCCATCTGTACACACATGGAAATATCCACACAGCCATCTGTATAAACATTGAAATATCTATACCGCTGTCTCGAGATACTTGGAAACATCTACACCGCTATCTGTATAAACATGGAAATATCTACACTGCCATATGCATAAACATGGAAATAGCTACACAGCCATCTCTATAAACATGGAAATATCTACACTGCTATCTGTATAAACATGGAAATATCTACATTGTTATCTTTGTAAACATGGAAATATCTCGACCGCTATCCCTATAAACATGGAAATATATCCACCGCAATCTCTATAAACATGGAAATATCTACACCACTATCTGTATAAACATGGAAATATCTACAATGCCATCTGTATAAACATGGAAACAGCCACACCGCTATCTGCATAAACATGGAAATATCTACACCGATATCTCTAAAAATATGGAAATATCTACAACGCTATCTGCATAAACTTGGAAATATCGACAACGTCATCTGAATAAACATGGAAATATCTTCACCGCTATCTGTATAAACATGGAAATATCTCCGTGATCTGTATAAACATGGAAATATCTACATCGCTATCTGCATAAACATGGAAAAAGCCACAGCGCTATCTGTATAAACATGGAAATACGTTCACCGCCATCTGTAAAATCATGGAAACATCTACACAGTCATCTGCAGAAACATGGAAATATCTACACCATCATCTGTATAAACATGGAAATATCTACACTGCCATCTGTATACACATGGAAATATCAACACAGTCATCTGTATTAACATGGAAATATCTACACCGCTATCTCTATAAACATGGAAATACCTGCACCGGTTTCTGTATAAACATGGAAATATCTACACCACTATCTGTATAAACATGGAAATATCTACACAGCTATCTGTATAAACTTGGAAATATCTACACCACCATCTGTATGAACATAGAAGTACCTACACCGCGATATGTATAAACATGGAAATCTCTACAGAGCCATCTCTATAAACATGGAAATATCTACATCGCTATCTGTATAAACATGGAAATAGCCGCACCGCTATCTGTAAACATGGAAATATCTACACCGCCATCTGTAAAAACATGGAAATATCTACACAGTCATCTGTATAAACATGGAAATATCTACACCTCCATCTGTATAACCATGGAAATATCTACACTGCCATCTGTATACACCTGGAAATATCTACACAGCCATCTCTATAAACATGGAAACATCTACACTGCTATCTGTATAAACATGGAAATATCTACAATGCTATCTGTATAAACATGGAAATATCTGCACCGCTATCTGTATAAACATGGAAAATCTACATCGCTAACTATATTAACATGGAAATATCTACAATGCCATCTGTATATACATGGAAATAGCCACACCGCTATCTGTATGAACACGGAAATATCTACACCGCCATCTGAAAAAACATGGAAATAACTACACGGCTATCTTTATAAACATGGAAATACCTACACCGCTACCTCTATGAACATGGAAATGTCTACACCGCTATCTGTATAAACATGGAATTATCTACATGGCTATGTCTATAAACATGGAAATATCTACACCGCCATCTGTATAAATATGGAAATACTTACACTGCTATCTCTATAAACACAGAAATGTCTACACAGCTATCTGTTTAAACATGAAAATTTCTACATACCTATCTCTATAAACATGGAAATATCTACACCGCCATCTGTATAAATATGGAAATACCTACACAGCTATCTCTATAAACATAGAAATGTCTACAACGCTATCTGTTTAAACATGGAAATATCTACATGGCTATCTCTATAAACATGGAAATAACTACACCGCCATCTCTATAAACATGGAAATACCTACACAGTCATCCGTATAAACATGGAAATACCTACACCTGTATCTGTATTAACGTGGAAATATCTACACTGCCATCTGCATAAACATGGAAATAGCTACAGAGCCATCTCTATAAACATGGAAATTTCTACACTGCTGTCTGCATAAACATGGAAATATCTACATCGTTATCTGTGTAAACATGGAAATATCTCGATCGCTATCCCTATAAACATGGAAATATATCCACCGAAATCTCTATAAACATGGAAATATCTACACCACTATCTGTATATCATGGAAATATCTACAATGCCATCTGTATAAACATGGAAACAGCCACACCGCTATCTGTATAAACATGGAAATATCTTCACCGCCATCTGAATAAACATGGAAATATCTACACCGATATCTCTAAAAATATGGAAATATCTACACAGCTATCTGCATAAACTTGGAAATATCAACACCGGCATCTGTATAAACATGGAAATATCTTCACCGCTATCTGTATAAACATGGAAATATCAGCGCTATCTGTATAAACATGGGAATATCTTCATCGCTATCTGCATAAACATGGAAAAAGCCACAACGCTATCTGTATAAACATGGAAATATCTTCACCGCCATCTGTAAAAACATGGAAACATCTACACAGTCATCTGCAGAAACATGGAAATATCTACACCTCCGTCTGTATAAACATGGAAATATCTACACTGCCATCTGTATACACATGGAAATATCAACACAGTCATCTGTATTAACATGGAAATATCTCCACCGCTATCTCTATACACATGGAAATATCTCCACCGCTATCTGTATAAACATGGAAATATCTCCACTGCTATCTGTATAAGCATGGAAATATCTTCACCGCTATCTGTATAAACATGGAAATATCTACACCGCTATCTGTATAAACATGGAAATATCTACACCGCCATCTGAATAAACATGGAAATATCTACACCACTATCTGTATAAACTTGGAAATATCTCAACCGCTATCTCTATAAACATGGAAATATCTCCACCGCTATCTGTATAAACATGGAAATATCTCCACTGCTATCAGTATAAACATGGAAATATCTTCACCGGTATCTGTATAAACATGGAAATATCTACACCGCTATCTGTATAAACTTGGAAATATGTACACCGCTATCTGTATATACATGGAAATATTTACATGGCTATCTCTATAAACTTGGAAATAACTACACCGCCATCTGTATAAACATAGAAATACCAACACAGTCATCTGTATAAACATGGAAATATCTACACCTCTATCTGTATAAACATGGAAATATCTACACTGCGATGTGTATAAACATGGAAATATCTTCGCAGCCATCTCTATAAACATGGAAATATCTACATCGCTGTCTGTATAAACTTGGAAATAGCCACACCGATATCTGTATAAACAAGGAATTATCTACACCGCCATCTGTAAAAACATGGAAATATCTACACAGTCATCTGTGTAAACATGGAAGATATCTACACCTCCATCTGTATAAACATGGAAATATCTACACCACCATCTGAATAAACATCGAAATGACTACACGGCTATTTGTATAAATATGGAAATACCTACACCGCTATCTCTATAAACATGGAAATATCTACACAGCTATCTGTATAAACATGGAAATATCTACACCGCTATCTCTATAAACATGCAAATATCTTCACCGCTATCTCTATGAACAAGGAAATATCTACCTCGCTATTTGTACAAACATGGAAATATCTCCACCACTATCTCTGTTAACATGGAATTATCTACAATTCTATCTGTATAAACATGGAAATACCTCCAACGCAATCTGCATAAACATGGAAATTGCTACACCGATATTTGTATAGACATGGAAATATATACACCGCCATCTGTATAAATATCGAAATACCTACAATCCTATCTCTATAGACATAGAAATGTCTACACCGCTATCTGTAAAAACATGGAAATATCTACATGGCTATCTCTATAAACATGGAAATAACTACACCACCATTTCAACAAACATGGAAATACCTACACAGTCATCTGTATAAACATGGACATACCTACACCATTATCTGTAGAAACATGGAAATATCTCCAACGCAATCTGCATAAACATGGAAATACCTACACTGCTATCTGTATAAACATGGAAATATCTACACCGCTATCTGTATAAACATGGAAATATCTACACCACTATCAGTATAAACATGGAAATATCTACACCTTTATCTGTATAAACATGGAAATATCTCCACTGCTATCTCTATAAACATGGAAATATCTCCACCGCTATCTCCATAAACATGGAAATATCTATACCGCTATCTTTATTAACTTGGAAATATCTACACCGCCATCTGTATAAACATTGAAATACCTCCACCGCTATCTCTATAAACATGGAAATATCTGCACCGCCATCTGTAAAAACATGGAAATATCTACACAGTCATCTGTAGAAACATGGAGATATCTACATCTCTATCTGTAGAAACATGGAAATATCTACACTGCCTTCTGTATACACATGGAAATGTCAACACAGCCAACTGTATTAACATGGAAATATCTGCTCCGCTATCTCTATAACGACGGAAATACCTACACCGCTATCTGTATAAACATGGAAATATCTACACCGCTATCTGAGTAAACATGATAATATCTACAACGCTATCGGTATAAACTTGGAAATATCTACACTGCCATCTCTATAAACATGGAAATATCTCCAACGCTATCTGTATAAACATGGAAATATCTCCACCGCTATCTGTATAAACATGGAAATATCTCCACCGCTATCTGTATAAACATGGAAATATATACACTGCTATCAGTAAACATGGAAATATCTACAACGCTATCTGTATTAACATGGAAATATCCACACTGCCGTCTGTATTAATATGGAAAGAGCCACAGCGCTGTCTGTATAAACATGGAAATATCTATACCACCATCTGAATAAACATGGAAATAACTACACGGCTATCTGCATAAATATGGAATTTCCTACACCGCTATCTCTATAAACATGGAAATGTCTACACCGCTATCTGTATAAACATGGAAATAACTACATGGTTATCTCTATAAACATGGAAATATCTACGCCGCCATCTTTTTAAATTTCGAAATACCTACAATCCTATCTCTGTAGAAATAGAAATGTCTACACCGCTGTCTGTATAAACATGGAAATACCTACAACGCCATCTCAACAAACATGGAAATACCTACATAGTCATCTGTATAAACATGGAAATACCTACACCATTATCTGTAGAAACATGGAAATATCTCCAACGCAATCTGCATAAACATGGAAATACCTACACCGCTATCTGTAAAAACATGGAAATATCTACACCACTATCAGTATAAACATGGAAATATCTACACCTTTATCTGTATAAACATGGAAATATCTCCACTGCTATCTCTATAAACATGGAAATATCTCCATCGCCATCTCCATAAAAATGGAAATATCTATACTGCTATCTTTATTAACATGGAAATATCTACACCGCTATCTGTATAAACATGGAAATATCTACACCGCTATCTGTATAAACATGGAAATATCTACACCGCTATCTGTATAAACTTGGGAATATCTACACCGCCATCTCTATAAACATGGAAATATCTCCAATGCTATCGTTATAAAGTAGAAACATCTCCACCGCTATCTGTAATAACATGGAAATATCTACACAACTATCTGTATAAACATGGAAATATCTACATCTGTATCTGCATAAACATGGAAATATCTCCACTGCTATCTCTATAAACATGGAAATAACTCCACCGCTATCTCCATAAATATGGAAATATCTACACCACTATCTTTATTAACATGGAAATATGTACACCGCTATCTGTATAAATATGGAAATATCTACACCGCTATCTCTATAAACTTGGAAATAACTATACCGCTATCTGTACAAACATGGAAATATCTACATCGCTATCTCCATAAACATGGAAATATCTACACCACTATCTGCATAAATTTGGAAATATCTTCACAGCCATCTGTATAAACATGGAAATATCTACACTGCCATCTGCATAAAGCTGGAAATATCTACACAGCCATATGAATAAACTTGGAAATAACTACACCGATATCTCTAAAAATATGGAAATATCTACACCGCTATCTGCATAAACTTGGAAATATCTCCACCGCCATCTGTATAAACATGGAAAAATCTTCACCGCTATCTGTATAAACATGGAAATATCTCCACCTCTATCTGTATAAACATGGAAGTAACTACATCGCTATCTCTATAAACATGGAAATAGCCACACCGCTATCTGTATAAACATGGTAATATCTACACTGCCATCTGTAAATACATGGAAATATCTAAACAGTCATCTGAAGAAACATGGAAATATCTATATCTCCATCTGTATAAACATGGAAATATATACAATGCCATCTGTATACACATAGAAATATCAACACAGCCATCTGTATAAACATGGAAATATCTACACCGCTATCTGTATAAACATGGAAACACCTTCACCGCTATCTGTATAAACATGGAAAAATCTACACCACTATCTGTATAAACATGGAAATATCTACACCGCTATCTATAAAAACTTGGAAATATCTACACCGTCATCAGTATAAACATAGAAATACCTACACAGTCATCTGTAAAAACATGGAAATATCTACACCACTATCCGTATAAACATGGAAATGTCTACACTGCGATCTGTATAAACATGGAAATATCTACACAGCCATCTCTATAAACATGGAAATATCTACATCGCTATCTGTAAACATGGAAATAGCCACAACGTTTTCTGTATAAACATGGAAATATCTACACCGCCATCTGTAAAAACATGGAAATATCTACACAGTTATCTGTGTAAACATGGAATTATCTGCACCTCCATCTGTATAAACATGAAAATATCTACACCGCTATCTGTATAAACATGTAAATATCAACACCGCTATCTGTATAAACTTGGGAATATCTACACCACCATCTCTATAAACATGGAAATATCTCCAACGCTATCGTTATAAACCTAGAAATGTCTCCACCGCTATCTGTATAAACATGGAAATATCTCCACCGCTATCTGTATAAACATGGAAATATCTGCACCGCTATCTGTATAAACATGGAAATATCTACAACGCTATATGTATAAACACGGAAATATCTGCACCGAAATATATATAAACATGGAAATATCTACATCGCTATCTGTATAAACATGGAAATAGCCACACCGCTATCAGTATAAACATGGAAATATCTACACCGCCATGTGTAAAAACATGGAAATATCTACACAGTCATCTGTAGAAACAAGGAAGTATCTACACCTCCATCTGTATAAACATGGAATTATCTACACTGCCATCTGTATACACATGGAAATATCTACACGGCAATCTGTATAAACATGGAAATATCTACACCGCTATCTCTACAAACATGGAAATACCCACACCGCTATCTGTATAAACATGGAAATATCTAAACCGCTATCTGTATAAACATGGAAATATCTCCACCGCTATCTGTATAAACTTGGGAATATCTACACCGCCATCTCTATGAACATGGAAATATCTTCAACGCTATTGTTATAAACCTAGAAATATCTCCACCGCTATCTGTATAAACATGGAAATCTCTACAACGCCATGTGTAAAAACGTGGAAATATCTACATAGTCATCTGTAGAAACATGGAAATATCTAAATCTCCATCTGTATACACATGGAAATATCTCCACTGCCATCAGTATACACATGGAAATATCAACACAGCCATCTGTATAAACATGGAAATATCTACAGCGCTATCTTTGTAAACATGGAAATAACTACACCGCTATCTGTATAAACATGGAAATATCTACACCGCTATCTGTACAAACTTGGAAATATCTCCACCACTATCTCTGTTAACTTGGAATTATCTACACTTCTATCTGTATAAACATGGAAATATCTCCAACACAATCTGTATAAACATGGAAATTCCTACACCGCTATCTGTATAAACATGGAAATATCTACACCGCTATCTGTATAAACATGGAAATATCTACACCACTATCTGTATAAACATGGAAATATCTACATCTGTATCTGTATAAACATGGAAATATCTCCACTGGTATCTCTGTAAACATGGAAATATCTCCACCGTTATCTCCATAAACATGGAAATATCTACACCGCTATATTTATTAACATGGATATATCTACACCGCTATCTGCATAAATATGGAAATATCTGCACCGCTATCTCTATAAACTTGGAAATAACTACACTGCTATCTGTATAAACATGGAAATATCTACAACGCTATCTCCATAAACATGGAAATATCTACACTACTATCTGCATAAACTTGGAAATATCTACACAGCCATCTGTATAAACTTGGAAATATCTACACCGCTATCTGTATAAACATGGAAATACTTTCACCGCTATCTATATAAACATGGAAATATCTACACCGCTATCTGTATAAACATGGAAATATCTACACCGCTATCTCTATAAACTTGGAAATAACTACACCGCTATCTGTACAAACATGGAAATATATACATCGCTATCTCCATAAACATGGAAATATCTACACCACTATCTGCATAAATTTGGAAATATCTTCACTGCCATCTGTATAAACATGGAAATATCTACACTGCCATCTGCATAAAGCTGGAAATATCTACACAGCTATATGAATAAACTTGGAAATATCTACACCGCCATCTGTATAAACATGGAAAAATCTTCACCGCTATCTGTATAAACATGGAAATATCTCCACCTCTATCTGTATAATCATGGAAGCAACTACATCGCTATCTCTATAAACATGGAAATAGCCACACCGCTATCTGTATAAACATGGAAATATCTACAACGCTATATGTATAAACACGGAAATATCTGCACCGAAATATATATAAACATGGAAATATCTACATCGCTATCTGTATAAACATGGAAATAGCCACACCGCTATCAGTATAAACATGGAAATATCTACACCGCCATGTGTAAAAACATGGAAATATCTACACAGTCATCTGTAGAAACAAGGAAGTATCTACACCTCCATCTGTATAAACATGGAATTATCTACACTGCCATCTGTATACACATGGAAATATCTACACGGCAATCTGTATAAACATGGCAATATCTACACCGCTATCTCTACAAACATGGAAATACCCACACCGCTATCTGTATAAACATGGAAATATCTAAACCGCTATCTGTATAAACATGGAAATATCTCCACCGCTATCTGTATAAACTTGGGAATATCTACACCGCCATCTCTATGAACATGGAAATATCTTCAACGCTATTGTTATAAACCTAGAAATATCTCCACGACTATCTGTATAAACATGGAAATCTCTACAACGCCATGTGTAAAAACATGGAAATATCTACATAGTCATCTGTAGAAACATGAAAATATCTAAATCTCCATCTGTATACACATGGAAATATCTCCACTGCCATCAGTATACACATGGAAATATCAACACAGCCATCTGTATAAACATGGAAATATCTAGAGCGCTATCTTTGTAAACATGGAAATACCTACACCGCTATCTGAATAAACATGGAAATATCTACACCGCTATCTGTACAAACATGGAAATATCTCCACCACTATCTCTGTTAACATGGAATTATCTACACTTCTATCTGTATAAACATGGAAATATCTCCAACACAATCTGTATAAACATGGAAATTCCTACACCGCTATCTGTATAAACATGGAAATATCTACACCGCTATCTGTATAAACATGGAAATATCTACACCACTATCTGTATAAACATGGAAATATCCACATCTTTATGTGTATAAACATGGAAATATCTCCACTGCTATCTCTGTAAACATGGAAATATCTCCACCGCTATCTCCATAAACATGGAAATATCTACACCGCTATATTTATTAACATGGATATATCTACACCGCTATCTGCATAAATATGGAAATATCTACACCGCTATCTCTATAAACTTGGAAATAACTACACTGCTATCTGTATAAACATGGAAATATCTACAACGCTATCTCCATAAACATGGAAATATCTACACTACTATCTGCATAAACTTGGAAATATCTACACAGCCATCTGAATAAATATGGAAATATCTACACTGCCATCTGCATAAACATGGAAATATCTACACAGCCTTCTCTGTAAACATGGAAATATCTACACTGCTATCTGTATAAACATGGAAATATATACATCGTTATCTGTGTAAACATGGAAATATTTCGACCGCTATCCCTATAAACATGGAAATATATCCACCGCAGTCTCTATAAACATGGAAATATCTACACCACTATCTGTATAAACTTGGAAATAACTACAATGCCATCTGTATAAACATGGAAACAGCCACACCGCTATCTGTATAAACATGGAAATATCTACACCACCATATGAATAAACTTGGAAATATCTACACCGATATCTCTAAAAATATGGAAATATCTACACCTCTATCTGCATAAACCTGGAAATATCTACACCGCCATCTGTTTAAACAAGGAAATATCTTCACCGCTCTCTGTATAAACATGGAAATATCTCCACCGCTATCTGTATCAACATGGAAATAACATCGCTATCTCTATAAACATGGAAATAGCCACACCGCTATCTGTATAAACATGGAAATATCTACACTGCCATCTGTAAAAATATGGAAATATCTACACAGTCATCTTTAGAAACATGGAAATATCTACATCTCCATCTGTATAAACATGGAAATATATACAATGCCATCTGTATACACAGGGAAATATCAACACAGCCATCTCTATGAACTTGGAAATATCTACACCGCTATCTGTATAAACATGGAAATAACTTCACCGCTATCTATATAAACATGGAAATATCTACACCGCTATCTGTATAAACATGGAAATATCTACACCGCTATCTCTATAAACTTGGAAATAACTACACCGCTATCTGTACAAACATGGAAATATATACATCGCTATCTCCATAAACATGGAAATATCTACACCACTATCTGCATAAATTTGGAAATATCTTCACTGCCATCTGTATAAACATGGAAATATCTACACTGCCATCTGCATAAAGCTGGAAATATCTACACAGCCATATGAATAAACTTGGAAATATCTACACCGATATCTCTAAAAATATGGAAATATCTACACCGCTATCTGCATAAACTTGGAAATATCTACACCGCCATCTGTATAAACATGGAAAAATCTTCACCGCTATCTGTATAAACATGGAAATATCTCCACCTCTATCTGTATAAACATGGAAGTAACTACATCGCTATCTCTATAAACATGGAAATAGCCACACCGCTATCTGTATAAACATGGAAATATCTACACTGCCATCTGTAAATACATGGAAATATCTAAACAGTCATCTGAAGAAACATGGAAATATCTACATCTCCATCTGTATAAACATGGAAATATATACAATGCCATCTGTATACACATAGAAATATCAACACAGCCATCTGTATAAACATGGAAATATCTACACCGCTATCTGTATAAACATGGAAACACCTTCACCGCTATCTGTATAAACATGGAAATATCTACACCACTATCTGTATAAACATGGAAATACCTACACCGCTATCTATATAAACTTGGAAATATCTACACCGTCATCAGTATAAACATAGAAATACCTACACAGTCATCTGTAAAAACATGGAAATATCTACACCACTATCCGTATAAACATGGAAATGTCTACACTGCGATCTGTATAAACATGGAAATATCTACACAGCCATCTCTATAAACATGGAAATATCTACATCGCTATCTGTAAACATGGAAATAGCCACAACGTTTTCTGTATAAACATGGAAATATCTACACCGCCATCTGTAAAAACATGGAAATATGTGCACAGTTATCTGTGTAAACATGGAAATATCTGCACCTCCATCTGTATAAACTTGAAAATATCTACACCGCTATCTGTATAAACATGTAAATATCAACACCGCTATCTGTATAAACTTGGGAATATCTACACCACCATCTCCATAAACATGGAAATATCTCCAACGCTATCGTTATAAACCTAGAAATGTCTCCACCGCTATCTGTATAAACATGGAAATATCTCCACCGCTATCTGTATAAACATGGAAATATCTGCACCGCTATCTGTATAAACATGGAAATATCTACAACGCTATTTGTATAAACACGGAAATATCTGCACCGAAATATATATAAACATGGAAATATCTACATCGCTATCTGTATAAACATGGAAATAGCCACACCGCTATCAGTATAAACATGGAAATATCTACACCGCCATGTGTAAAAACATGGAAATATCTACACAGTCATCTGTAGAAACAAGGAAGTATCTACACCTCCATCTGTATAAACATGGAATTATCTACACTGCCATCTCTATACACATGGAAATATCTACACGGCAATCTGTATAAACATGGAAATATCTACACCGCTATCTCTACAAACATGGAAATACCCACACCGCTATCTGTATAAACATGGAAATATCTAAACCGCTATCTGTATAAACATGGAAATATCTCCACCGCTATCTGTATAAACTTGGGAATATCTACACCGCCATCTCTATGAACATGGAAATATCTTCAACGCTATTGTTATAAACCTAGAAATATCTCCACCGCAATCTGTATAAACATGGAAATATCTACAACGCCATGTGTAAAAACATGGAAATATCTACATAGTCATCTGTAGAAACATGGAAATATCTAAATCTCCATCTGTATACACATGGAAATATCTCCACTGCCATCAGTATACACATGGAAATATCAACACAGCCATCTGTATAAACATGGAAATATCTACACCGCTATCTGTACAAACATGGAAATATCTCCACCAATATCTCTGTTAACATGGAATTATCTACACTTTTATCTGTATAAACATGGAAATATCTCCAACACAATCTGTATAAACATGGAAATTCTTACACCGCTATCTGTATAAACATGGAAATATCTACACCGCTATCTGTATAAACATGGAAATATCTACACCACTATCTGTATAAACATGGAAATATCTACATCTGTATCTGTATAAACCTGGAAATATCTCCACTGCTTTCTCTGTAAACATGGAAATATCTCCACCGCTATCTCCATAAACATGGAAATATCTACACCGCTGTATTTATTAACATGGATATATCTACACCGCTATCTGCATAAATATGGAAATATCTACACCGCTATCTCTATAAACTTGGAAATAACTACACTGCTATTTGTATAAACATGGAAATATCTACAACGCTATCTCCATAAACATGGAAATATCTACACTACTATCTGCATAAACTTGGAAATATCTACACTGCCATCTGAATAAACATGGAAATATCTACACAGCCATCTGCATAGACATGGAAATATCTACACAGCCTTCTCTGTAAACATGGAAATATCTACACTGCTATCTGTATAAACTTGGAAATATGTACATCGTTATCTGTGTAAACATGGAAATATTTCGACCGCTATCCCTATAAACATGGAAATATATCCACCGCAGTCTCTATAAACATGGAAATATCTACACCACTATCTGTATAAACATGGAAATATCTACAATGCCATCTGTATAAACATGGAAACAGCCACACCGCTATCTGTATAAACATGGAAATATCTACACCACCATATGAATAAACTTGGAAATATCTACACCGATATCTCTAAAAATATGGAATATCTACACCGCTATCTGCATAAACTTGGAAATATCTACACCGCCATCTGTTTAAACAAGGAAATATCTTCACCGCTATCTGAATAAACATGGAAATATCTCCACCGCTATCTGTATCAACATGGAAATAACTTCGCTATCTCTATAAACATGGAAATAGCCACACCGCTATCTGTATAAACATGGAAATATCTACACTGCCATCTGTAAAAACATGGAAATATCTACACAGTCATCTTTAGAAACATGCAAATATCTACATCTCCATCTGTATAAACATGGAAATATATACAATGCCATCTGTATACACATAGAAATATCAACACAGCCATCTGTATAAACATGGAAATATCTACACCGCTATCTGTATAAACATGGAAACAACTTCACCGCTATCTGTATAAACATGGAAATATCTACACCACTATCTGTATAAACATGGAAATATCTACACCGCTATCTATATAAACTTGGAAATATCTACACCGTCATCAGTATAAACATAGAAATACCTACACAGTCATCTGTAAAAACATGGAAATATCTAGACCACTATCCGTATAAACATGGAAATGTCTACACTGCGATCTGTATAAACATGGAAATATCTACACAGATATCTCTATAAACATGGAAATATCTACATCGCTATCTGTAAACATGGAAATAGCCACACCGTTTTCTGTATAAACATGGAAATATCTACACCGCCATCTGTAAAAATATGGAAATATCTACACAGTTATCTGTGTAAACATGGAATTATCTGCACCTCCATCTGTATAAACATGAAAATATCTACACCGCTATCTGTATAAACATGTAAATATCAACACCGCTATCTGTATAAACTTGGGAATATCTACACCACCATCTCTATAAACATGGAAATATCTCCAATGCTATCCTTATAAACCTACAAATATCTCCACCGCTATCTGTATAAACATGGAAATATCTCCACCGCTATCTGTATAAACATGGAAATATCTGCACCGCTATCTGTATAAACATGGAAATATCTACAACGCTATATGTATAAACACGGAAATATCTCCACCGCTATATGTATAAGCATGGAAATATCTACATCGCTATCTCTATAAACATGGAAATAGCCACACCGCTATCAGTATAAACATGGACATATCTACACCGCCATGTGTAAAAACATGGAAATATCTACACAGTCATCTGTAGAAACAAGGAAGTATCTACACCTCCATCTGTATAAACATGGAATTATCTACACTGCCATCTGTATACACATGGAAATATCTACACGGCAATCTGTATAAACATGGAAATATCTACACCGCTATCTCTACAAACATGGAAATACCCACACCGCTATCTCTATAAACATGGAAATATCTAAACCGCTATCTGTATAAACATGGAAATATCTCCACCGCTATCTGTATAAACTTGGGAATATCTACACCGCCATCTCTATGAACATGGAAATATCTTCAACGCTATTGTTATAAACCTAGAAATATCTCCACCGCTATCTATATAAACATGGAAATCTCTACAACGCCATGTGTAAAAACATGGAAATATCTACATAGTCATCTGTAGAAACATGGAAATATCTAAATCTCCATCTGTATACACATGGAAATATCTCCACTGCCATCAGTATACACATGGAAATATCATCACAGTCATCTGTATAAACATGGAAATATCTACAGCGCTATCTGTATAAACATGGAAATACCTTCACCGCTATCTGTATAAACATGGAAATATCTACACCGCTATCTGTACAAACATGGAAATATCTCCACCACTATATCTGTTAACATGGAATTATCTACACTTCTATCTGTATAAACATGGAAATATCTCCAACACAATCTGTATAAATATGGAAATTCCTACACCGCTATCTGTATAAACATGGAAATATCTACACCGCTATCTGTATAAAGATGGAAATATCTACACCACTATCTGTATAAACATGGAAATATCTACATCTGTATCTGTATAAACATGGAAATATCTCCACTGCTATCTCTGTAAACATGGAAATATCTCCACCGCTATCTCCATATACATGGAAATATCTACACCACTATATTTATAAACATGGAAATATCTACACCGCTATCTGCATAAATATGGAAATATCTACACCGCTATCTGCATAAATATGGAAATATCTACACCGCTATCTCTATAAACTTGGAAATAACAACCCTGCTATCTGTATAAACATGGAAATATCTACAACGCTATCTCCATAAACATGGAAATATCTACATTACTATCAGCATAAACTTGGAAATATCTACACTGCCATCTGAATAAACATGGAAATATCTACACTGCCATCTGCATAAACATGGAAATATCTACACAGCCTTCTCTGTAAATATGAAATATCTACACTGCTATCTGTATAAACATGGAAATATGTACATCGTTATCTGTGTAAACATGGAAATATTTCGACCGCTATCCCTATAAACATGGAAATATATCCACCGCAACCTCTATAAACATGGAAATATCTACACCACTATCTGTATAAACATGGAAATATCTACAATGCCATCTGTATAAACATGGAAACAGCCACACCGCTATCTGTATAAACATGGAAATATCTACACCACCATATGAATAAACTTGGAAATATCTACACCGATATCTCTAAAAATATGGAAATATCTACACCTCTATCTGCATAAACTTGGAAATATCTACACCGCCATCTGTTTAAACAAGGAAATATCTTCACCGCTATCTGTATAAACATGGAAATATCTCCACCGCTATCTGTATCAACATGGAAATTACATCGCTATCTCTATAAACATGGAAATAGCCACACCGCTATCTGTATAAACATGGAAATACCTACACTGCCATCTGTAAAACCATGGAAATATCTACACAGTCATGTTTAGAAACATGGAAATATCTACATCTCCATCTGTATAAACATGGAAATATATACAATGCCATCTGTATACACATGGAAATATCAACACAGCCATCTGTATAAACTTGGAAATATCTGCACCGCTATCTGTATAAACATGGAAATACCTTCACCGCTATCTATATAAACATGGAAATATCTACACCGCTATCTGTATAAACATGGAAATATCTACACCGCTATCTGTATAAACTTGGAAATATCTACACCGTCATCAGTATAAACATAGAAATACCTACACAATCATCTGTATAAACATGGAAATATCTACACCACTATCCGTATAAACATGGAAATGTCTTCACTGCGATCTGTATATGCATGGAAATATCTACACAGCCATCTCTATAAACATGGAAATATCTACGTCGCTATCTGTATAAACATGGAAATAGCCACACCGTTTTCTGTATAAACATGGAAATATCTCCACCGCCATCTGTCAAATAATGGAAATATCTACACAGTTATCTGTGTAAACATGGAATTACCTACAACTCCATCTGTATAAACATGGAAATATCTACACCGCTATCTGTATATACTTGGGAATATCTACACCACCATCTCTATAAACATGGAAATATCTCCAACGCTATCGTTATAAACCTAGAAATATCTCCACCGCTATCTGTATAAACATGGAAATATCTCCACTGCTATCTGTATAAACATGGAAATATCTACACCGCTATCTGTATAAACATGGAAATATCTACAACGCTATATGTATAAACATGGAAATATCTGCACTGCTATATGTAAACATGGAAATATCTACATCGCTATCTGTATAAACATGGAAATAGCCACACCGCTATCAGTATAAACATGGAAATATCTACACCGCCTTGTGTAAAAACATGGAAATATCTACACAGTCATCTGTAGAAACAAGGAAGTATCTACACCTCCATCTGTATAAACATGGAAATACCTACACTGCCATCTGTATACATATGGAAATATCTTCATGGCAATCTGTATAAATATGGAAATATCTACTCTGCTATCTCTACAAACATGGAAATACATACAGCGCTATCTGTATAAACATGGAAATTTCTACACCGCTATCTGTATAAACATGGAAATATCTACACTGCCATCTGTATAAACATGGAAATATCTACACCGCTATCTGTATAAACATGGAAATATCTACACATGTATCTGTATAAACATGGAAATATCTACATCTGTATCTGTATAAACATGGAAATATGTCCACTGCTATCTCTATAAACATGGAAATATCTCCACCGCTATCTCCATAAACATGGAAATATCTACACCGCTGTCTTTATTAACATGGAAACATCTACACCGCTATGTGTATAAATAGGGAAATATCTACACCGCTATCTCTATAAACTTGGAAATAACTACACCGCTATCTGTACAAACATGGAAATATCTACATCGCTATCTCCATAAACATGGAAATATCTACACCACTATCTGCATAAATTTGGAAATATCTTCACTGCCATCTGTATAAACATGGAAATATCTACATTGCCATCTGCATAAAGCTGGAAATATCTACACAGCCATATGAATAAACTTGGAAGTATCTACACCGATATCTCTAAAAATATGGAAATATCTACACCGCTATCTGCATAAACTTGGAAATATCTACACCGCCATCTGCATAAACATGGAAATATCTTCCCCGCTATCTGTATAAACATGGAGATATCTCCACCTCTATCTGTATAAACATGGAAATAACTACATCGCTATCTCTATAAACATGGAAATAGCCACACCGCTATCTGTATAAACATGGAAATATGTACACCGCCATCTGTAAAAACATGGAAATGTCTACACAGTTATCTGTGTAAACATGGAATTATCTACACCTCCATCTGTATAAACATGGAAATATCTACACCGCTATCTGTATAAACATGTAAATATCAACCCCGCTATCTGTATAAACTTGGGAATATCTACACCACCATCTCTATAAACATGGAAATATCTCCAACGCTATCGTTATAAACCTAGAAATATTTCCACCCCTTTCTGTATAAACATGGAAATATCTCCACCGCTATCAGTATAAACATGGAAATATCTGCACCGCTATCTGTATAAACATAGAAATATCTACAACGCTATATGTATAAACACGGAAATATCTGCACCGCTATATGTATAAACATGGAAATATCTACATCGTTATCTGTATAAACATGGAAATAGCCACACCGCTGTCAGTATAAACATGGAAATATCTACACTGCCATGTGTAAAAACATGGAAATATCTACAAAGTCATCTGTAGAAACAAGGAAGTTTCTACTCCTCCATCTGTATAAACATGGAATTATCTACACTGTCATCTGTATACACATGGAAATATCTACACGGCAATCTGTATAAACATGGAAATATCTACACCGCTATCTCGACAAACATGGAAATACCTACACCGCTATCTGTATAAACATGGAAATATCTAAACCGCTATCTGTATAAACATGGAAATATCTCCACCGCTATCTGTATAAACTTGGGAATACCTACACCGCCATCTCTATGAACATCGAAATATCTCCAACGCTATCGTTATAAACCTAGAAATATCTCCACTGCTATTTGTATAAACATGGAAATATCTACGCCATCTGTAAAAACATGGAAATATCTACCTAGTCATCTCTAGAAACATGGAAATATCTAAATCTCCATCGGTATAAACTTGGAAATATCTGCACTGCCATCAGTATACACATGGAAATATCAACACATCCATCTGTATAAACATGGAAATATGTACAGCGCTATCTGTATAAGCATGGAAATACCTACACCGCTATCTGTATAAAAATGGAAATTTCTTCACCGCTATCTGTACAAACATGGATATATCTCCACCATTATATCTGTAAACATGGAATTATCTACATTTCTATCTGTATACACATGGAAATATCTCCAACGCAATCTGTATAAACATGGAAATTCCTACACCGCTATCTGTATAAACATGGAAATATCTACACTGCTATCTGTATAAACATGGAAATATCTACACCGCTATCTGTATAAACTTGGGAATATCTACAGCACCATCTCTATAAACATGGAAATATCTCCAACGCTATCGTTATAAACCTAGAAGTATCTCCACCGCTATCTCTATAAACATGGAAATAACTCCACCGCTTTCTGTATAAACATGGAAATATCTACACCGCTATCTGTATAAACATGGAAATATCCACAACGCTACATGTATAAACATGTAAATATCTGCACTGCTATATGTCTAAACATGGAAATATCTATATCGCTATCTGTATAAACATGGAAATAGCCACACCGCTATCAGTAAAAACATGGAAATATCTACACCGCCATGTGTAAAAACATGGAAATATCTACACAGTAATCTGTAGAAACAAGGAAGTGTCTACACCTCCATCTGTATAAACATGGAAATATCTACACTGCCATCTGTATACACATGGAATTATCTATACGGCAATCTGTATAAACATGGAAATATCTACACCACTATCTCTACAAACATGGAAATAACTACACCGCTATCTGTATAAACATGGAAATATCTACACCGCTATCTGTATAAACATGGAAATATCTACACCTCTATCTGTATAAACTTGGGAATATCTACACCGCCATCTCAATAAACATGGAAATATCTCCAACGCTATCGTTATAAACCTAGAAATATCTCCACTGCTATCTGTATAAACATGGAAATATCTACAACGCCATCTGTAAAAACATGGAAATATCTACATAGTCATCTGCAGAAACATGGAAATATCTAAATCTCCATCTGCATAAACATTGAAATATCTGCACTGCCATCAGTATACACATGGAAATATCAAAAGAGCCATCTGTAGAAACATGGAAATATCTCCAACGCAATCTGTATAAACATGAAAATTCCTAAACCGCTATCTGTATAAAAATGGAAATATCTACATCGTTATCTGTATAAACGTGGAAATATCTACACCACTATCTGTATAATCATGGAAATATCTAATCTGTATCTGTATAAACATGGAAATATCTCCACTACTATCTTTACAAATATGGAAATATCTCCACTGCTATCTCCATAAACATGGAAATATCTACACCGCTATCTTTATTAACATGGAAATAACTACACCGCTATCTGTATAAATATGGAAATATCTACACAGCTATCTCTATAAACTTGGAAATAACTACACCGCTATCTGTATAAACATAGAAATATCTACATCGCTATCTCCATAAACTTGGAAATATCTACACCACTATCTGCATAAACTTGGAAATATCTACACTGCCATCTGTATAAACATGGAAATATCTTCACTGCCGTCTGCATAAACATGGAAATATCTACACAACCATCTCTATAAACATGGAAATATCTACACTGCTGTCTGTATAAACATGGAAATATCTACATCATTATCTGTGTAAACATGGAAATATCTCGACCGCTATCCCTATAAACATGGAAATATATCCACCGCAATCTCTATAAACATGGAAATATCTACACCACTATCTGTATAAACATGGAAATATCTACAATGCCATCTGTATAAACATGGAAACAGCCACACAACTATCTGTATAAACATGGAAATATCTAAACCGCCCTCTGAATAAAAATGGAAATACCTACACCGATATCTCTAAGAATATGGAAATATCTACACCGCTATCTGCATAAAGTTGGAAATATCTACACCGCCATCTGTATAAACATGGAAATATCTTCACCGCTATCTGTATAAACATGGAAATATCTCCACCGCTATCTGTATAAACATGGAAATACCTACATCGCAATCTCTATAGACATGGAAATCGCCACACCGCTATCTGCATAAACATGGAAATATCTACACTGCCATCTTTAAAAACATGGAAATATCTACAGAGTCATCTGTAGAAACATGGAAATATCTACATCTACATCTGTGTAAACATGGAAATATATACAATGCCATCTGTATACACATGGAAACATCAACACAGCCATCTGTATAAACATGGAAATATCTACACCGCTATCTGTATAAACATGGAAATACCTTCAACGCTATCTGTATAAACATGGAAATGTCTACACCACTATCTGTATAAACATGGATATATCTACACCGCAATCTGTATAAACTTGGAAATATCTACACCGTCATCAGTATAAACATAGAAATACCTACACAGTCACCTGTATAAACATGGAAATATCTACACCACTATCCGTATGAACCTGGAAATGTCTACAGTGCGATCTGTATAAACATGGAAATATCTGCACAGCCATCTCTATAAACATGGAAATATCTACATCGCTATCTATATAAACATGGAAATAGCCACACCGTTTTCTGTATAAACAAGGAAATATCTACACCACCATCTGTAAAAACATGGAAATATCTTCACAGTTGTCTGCGTAAACACGGAATTATCTACGCCTCCATCTGAATAAACATGGAAATATCTACACCGCTATCTGTATAAACGTGGAAATATCTACACCGCTATCTGTATAAACTTGGGAATATCTACACCACCATCTCTATAAACATGGAAATATCTCCAATGCTATCGTTATAAACCTAGAAATATCTCCACCGCTATCTGTATAAACATGGAAGTATCTCCACTGCTATCTGTATAAACATGGAAATATCTACACCACTATCAGCATAAACATGGAAATATCTACACCACTATCTGTATAAACTTGGGAATATCTGCACTGCTATATGCATAAACATGGAAATAACTACATCGCTATCTGTATAAACATGGAAATAGCCACACTGCTATCAGTATAAACATGGAAATATCTGCACCGCCATGTGTAAAAACATGGAAATATCTACACAGTCATCTGTAGAAACAAGGAAGTATCTACACCTCCATCTGTATAAACATGGAAATGTCTACACTGCCGTCTGTATACACATGGAAATATCTACACGGCAATCTGTATAAACATGGAAATATCTACACCGCTATCTCTACAAACATGGAAATACCTACACCGCTATCTGTATAAACATGGAAATATCTACACCGCTATCTGTGTAAACATGGAAATATCTACACCGCTATCTGTATAAACTTGGGAATATCTACACCGCCATCTCTATAAACATGGAAATATCTCCAATGCAATCGTTATAAACCTAGAAATATATCCACCGCTATCTGTATAAACATGGAAATATCTACAACGCCATGTGTAAAAACATGGAAATATCTACATAGTCATCTGTAGACACATGGAAATATCTAAATCTCCATCTGTATAAACATGGAAATATCCGCACTGCCATCAGTATACACATGGAAATATCAACACTGCCATCTGCATAAACGTGGAAATATCTACAGCGCTATCTGTACAAACATGGAAATATCTCCACCACTATATCTGTTAACATGGAAGTATCTACACTTCTATCTGTATAAACATGGAAATATCTCCAACGCAATCTGCATAAACATGGAAATTCCTACACCGCTATCTGTATAAACATGGAAATATCTACACCACTATCTGTATAAACATGTAAATATCTACATCCGTATCTGTATAAACATCGAAATATCTCCACTGTTATCTCTATAAACATGGAAATATCTCCACCTCTATCTCCGTAAACATGGAAATATCTACACTGCTATCTTTATTAACATGGAAATATCTACACCGCTATCTGTATAAATATGGAAATATATACACCACTATCTCAATAAACATATAAATAACTTCACATCTATCTGTATAAAGATGGAAATATCTACATCGCTTTCTCCATAAACATGGAAATATCTACATCGCTATCTGCATAAACTTGGAAATATCTCCACCGCCATCTGTATAAACATGGAAATATCTACACCGCTATCTGTATAAACATGGAAATATCTACAACGCTATCTGTGTAAACATGGAAATATCTACACAGCTATCTGTGTAAACTTGGAAACATCCACACTGCAATCTATATAAACATGGAAATACCAACACCGCTATGTGTATAAACATGGAAATATCTACACCGCTATCTCTATAAAAATGAAAATATCTGCACCGACATCTCCAGAAACATGCAACTATCTTCACCGCCATCTGTATAAACATGGAAGTATCTACACCACTATCTGTATAAACATGGAAATATCTACACTGCCGTCTGTATAAAGCTGGAAATATCCACACCGCGACCTGTATAAAGATGGAAAAATCTACACCGCTATCTGTATAAACATGGAAATACCAACACCACTATCTGTAAAAATATGGCAATATCTACACCACTATCTCTATAAACATGGAAATGTGTACACCGCTATTTTTATAAATATTGAATTATCTACACCGTTATCTCTATAAACAAGGAAATATCTACACCGCCATCTGTATAAACATGCAAATATCTACACAGTCATCTCTATGAACATGGAAATATCTACACCACCATCTCTATAAACATGGAAATATCTACAATGCCAGCTGTATACACACGGAAATATCTACACAGCCATCTGTATAAACATGGAAATATCTACACCGCTATCTCTACAAACATGGAAATATCTACACCGCAATCTCTATAAACATGGAAATATCCACAACGCTATCTGTGTAAACATAGAAATATCTACACAGCTATCTGTGTAAACTTGGAAATATCTACACAGCTATCTGTGTAAAGCTGGAAATATCCACACCGCTATCTGTGCAAAGATGGAAATATCTACACCGCTCTCTCTGTAAACATGGAAATATCTACGCCGTTATCTGTATGAACATTGAAATATCTACACCGCTATCTGTATAAACACGGAAATATCTACAACGCTATCTGTATAAACATGGAAATATCTGCACCATGATCTCTATAAACATGGAAATATCTACGGTGCTATATGTATAAACATGGAAATAACTACACCGCTATCACTATAATCACGCAAATCCCTGCAGCGCTACCTCTATAAACATGGAAATATTTACATCGCTATCTCTATAAACATGGAAATTTCTTCACCGCCATCTCTATAAACTTGGATATATCTACACCGCCATCTGTATAAACTTGCAAATAACTACACCACCATCTGTATAAATATGGAAATATCTACACCGCCATCTCTATAAGCATGGAAATATCTACACTGACATCTCTATAAAGATGGAAATATCTACACCACGAGCTGTATAAACATGGAAATATCTACACCGCTATCTCTATAAACATGGAAATATATACACCGCCATCTCTATAAACATGGAGTTATCTACACCGCCATCGACATAAACAAGGATATATCTACACCGTCATCTATATAAACATGGAAGTATCTACACCGCCAACTGTAAAAACATTCAAATGTCTACACTGCCATCTGTAGAAAGAGAGAAATATGAACACCGCGATCTGTGTAAACATAGAAATATCTACACCGCTATCTGTACATACATGGAAATATCTACAATGCTATCTGTATAAACATGGAAATATGTACACCATGATCTGTAAACATGGAAATACCTACACTGGTATTTGTATAGAGATGGAAATATCTACACCGCTATCTGTATAAACATGGAAATATCTACACCGCTAACACTGTAAACACACAAATACCTACAGCGCTATCTCTATAAACGTGGAAATATTTACATTGCTATCTCTATAAACATAGAAATATCTTCACCACCGGCTCTATAAACTTGGAAATATCTACACCACCATCTGTATAAACTTGCAAATCTCTAAACCGCCATCAGTATAAATATGGAAATATCTACACCGCCATCTGTATAAGCATGGAAATATCTACACTGCCATCTGTATAAAGATGGAAATATCTACACCACGAGCTGTATAAACATGGAAATATCTACACTGCTATCTGTATAAACATGGAAATACCAACACTGCTATCTGTATAAACATGGAAATAACGGCACCGCTATCTGCATAAACATGGGAATATCTACACCGCTATCTCTATAAACATGGAAATATCTACACCGCGATTTCTATAAATATGGAAATATATACACCGCCACCTCTATAAACATGGAGATACCTACACCGCCATCTACATGAACAAGGAAATATCTACACCACCTTCTATATAAACATGGAAATATCTACACAGTCATCTGTATAAACATGCAAATGTCTACACTGCCATCTGTAGAAAGAGAGAAATATCTGCACCGCGATCTGTGTAAACATAGAAATACCTACACCGCTATCTGCATAAACATGGAAATATCTACAACGCTATGTGTATAAACATGGAAATATGTACACCATGATCTGTATAAACATGGAAATATCTACACCGCTATCTGTATAAAGATGGAAATATCAAACCGCTATCTGTATAAACATGGATGTAACTACACTGCTATCTGTATAAATGTGCAAATATTTAAAACCCTATCTCTATGAACATGGAAATACCTACACCGCCATCTGTATAACCATGGAAATACATACACTGCCATCGGTGTAAACATGGAAATATCTACACTGCCATCTGTATAAACATGTAAATATCTCCACCGCTATCAGTATAAACTTGGAAATATCTATACCACTATCTGTATAAACATGGAAATATCTACACCGCTATCTCTATAAACATGGAAATATCTACACAGCCATCTGTGTAAACTTGGACATATCTACATAGCTATGTGTGTAAAGATTGAAATATCTACACCGCAATCTGTACAAAGATGGAAATATCTACACCGCTATCTCTGTAAACATGGAAATATCTACACCGCTACCTATATAAACATGGAAATATCTACACTGCTGTCTGTATAAACAAGGAAATATCTACACCGCTATCTGAATAAACATGGAAATATCTACACCGCCATCTGTATAAACATGGAAATAACTATACCGCTATCTGTATAAATAAGGAAATATCTACACCGCTATCTCTATAAACATGGAAATATCTACACCGCTATGTTTATAAACATGGATATATCTACAACGTTATCTCTATAAACATGGAAATATCTACACCGCCATCTCTATAAACATGCAAATATCTACAAAGTCATCTGTATAAGCATGAAAATATCTACACGAGCATCTCTATAAACATGAAAATATCTACACAGCCATCTGTATACACATGGAAATATGTACACTGCTATCTGTATACACACGGAAATATCTACACAGCCATCTGTATAAACATGGAAATATCTACACCGCTACCTCTATAAACATGGAAATACCTACAGGGCTATCTCTATAACTATGGAAATATATACAGCGCAATCTCCATAAACATGGAAATATCTACACCGTGATCTCTATAAACATGAAAATATCTGCACCGCCATCTCCAGAAACATGGAACTACCTACACCGCCATCTGTATATACATGGAAATATCTACACCATTATCTGTATAAACATGGAAATATCTACATTGCCTTCTGTGTAAACATGGAAATATCTACACCACTATTTGTATAAACATGGAAATACCTGCACCACTATCTTTATAAACTTGGAAGTATCTACAACGCTATCCCTATAAAAATAGAAATATCAACACCGCTATCCGTATAAACGTGGAAGTATCTACACTGTCATCTGTGCAAACATGGAAATATCTACACCGCTATCACTATAAACATGGAAATACCTACACCGCAATCTCTATAATCATGGAAATGTCTACTCCGCTATCTCTATAAGCGTGGAAATATCTACACCGCCATTCTATAAGCTTGGAAATACCTACACCACCATCTGCATAAACATGGAAATATCTACATCACCAACAGCATAAACATGGAAATATCTACACCGCCATCTGTATAAACATGGAAATATCTACACCACTGTCTGTATGAACATGGAAATATCTGCAACGCTGTCTGTGTAATCATGGAAATATCAACACCGCTATCTGTGTAAACATGGAAATATCTACACGGCTATCTGTATAAAGATGGAAATCTCTACACCGCAATCTGTATAACGTGGAAATATCTACACCGCTATCTGTATAAACAAGGAAATATCTACACCAGCATCTGTATAAACACCGGAATATCTACACTGCCATCTGTATAAACATGGAAATATCTGCAACGCTATCTGTATAAATAAGGAAATATCTACATCGATATCTCTATAAACATGGAAATATCTACACCGCTATCTTTACAAACATGGAAATATCTACACTGTTATTTCTATAAACTTGGAAATATCTACACCGCCATCTGTATAAACATGCAAATATCTACACAGTCATCTGTATAAACATGGAAATATCTACATCACCATCTCTATAAAGATGGAAATATCTACACTGCCATCTGTATACACATGGAAAGATCTACACAGCCCTGTGTATAAACCTAGAAATATCTACACCGGTATCTCTATAAACATGGAAATACCTACACCGCTATCTCTATAAACATTGAAATATCTACACCGCAATCTCTATAACATGAAAATATCTACACCGCCATCTCTATAAACATGAAAATACACAGCCATCTCCAGAAACTTAGATCTATATACACGGCCATCTGAATAAACATGGAAATATCTACAACACTATCTGTATAAACATGCCAATATCTACCCCGCTCTCTGTATAAATACGGAAATATCTACACCGATATCTCTGTAAACTTGGAAATGTCTACACCGATATCTGTATAAACATGAAATTTCTACACCGGTAACTCTATAAACATGAAAATATCTACACTGACATCTGTATAAACATGGAAATACCTACACTGTATTCTGTATAAACATGGAAATATCTACACCACCATCTGTATAAACATGGAAATATTTACCCTGCCATCTGTTTAAACATGTAAATATCTACACAGACAACTCTATAAACATGGAAATATCTACACTGCTGTCTGTAAAAACTTGGAAATACCTACACCGCTATCTGTATAAACATGGAAATATCTACACCGCTATCCCTATAAACATGGAAATATCAACACTGCTATCCGTATAAACATGGAAATATCTACAATGCTATCTGTATAAACATGGAAATACCTACAACGCTATCTCTATAATCATAAAAATATCTACACCGCCATCTCTATAAACTAGGAAATATCTACACACCCATCTGCATAAACATGGAAATATCTACACGGCTATCTGTATAAACATGGAAATATCTGTAACACTATCTGTGTAAACATGAAAATATCTACTCCGCTATCTGTGTAAACATGGAAATATCCACATCGCTATCTGTATAAAGATGGAAATATCTACAACGATATCAGTATAAACGTGGAAATATCTACACCGCTCTCTGTATAAACGTGGAAATATCCACCTCGCTATCTGTATAAACGTGCAAATATCTACAACGCTATCTGTATAAACGTGGAAATATCTACATCGATATCTGTATAAACGTGGAAATATCTCTACAGCTATCTGAATAAACGTGGAAATATCTACACCGCTATCTGTATAAACATGGAAATATCTACACTGTTATCTGTATAAACATGGCAGTATCTACAACGCTATCTGTGTAAACATGGAAATATCTACACAGCTATCTGTGTAAACTTGGAAATATCTACACCACCATCTGTATAAACATGGAAATATCTACACTGCCATCTGCACACACGTGTAAATATCTACACGGCCATCTCTATAAACATGGAAATATCTACACCGCTATATCTATAAACGTGGAAATATCTGCATTTCTATCTCTATAAACATGGAAATACCTACATCCCTATCTGTATAAACTTGGAAATCTCTCCACTGCTATCAGTATAAACATGGAATAATCTACACCGCAATCTGGATAAACATGGAAATATCTAAACCGCAATATGTATTAACATGGAAATATCAACAACAATATCTGTGTAAACATGGAAACGTCTACACAGCTATCTGTGTAAACTTGGAAATATCTACACCGCTATCTGTGTAAATATGGAAATATTTACATCGCAATCCTTGCAAACATGGAAATATCTACACCGCTGTCTCTTTAAACATGGAAATATCTACACCGCTATCAGTATAAACCTGGAAATATCTACACCACTGTCTATATAAACATGGAAATATCCACACCGCTATCTGTATAAACATGGAAATATGTACCCCGGGATCTTTATAAACATGGAAATATCTAAACCGCTATCTGTATAAATATGGAAATATCTACACCGCTATCCCTATAAACATGGAAATATCTACACCGTTATCTGTATAAACATGGAAATTCTACAGCGTTATCTCTATAAACATGGAAATATCTACAACGCCATCTGTATAAACATACAAATATCTAACCAGTCATCTGTATAAACATGGAAATATCTACACAACCATCTTTAGAAACATGGAAATATCTACACTGCCAACTGTATAAACATGCAAATATCTACACAGCCACCTGTATAAACATGGAAATATCTACACCGCTATCTCTATAAACATGGAAATACCTACACTCCTATCTCTATAAACATTGAACTATCTACACCGTAATCTCTAGAAACATGCAAATATCTACACCGCTATCTCTATAAAAATGGAAATACCTACACCCCTATCTCTATAAACATTGAAATATCTACACCACCATCTCCAGAAACATGGATCTATATACACCGCCATCTGTGTAAAAATGGAAATATCTACACCACTATCTGTATGAACATGGAAATATCTACACTGCCATCTCTATAACGATGGAAATATCTTCAACGTGAGCTGTATAAACATGGAAATATCTACACCGCTATCTGTATAAACCAGGAAATACCAACACCGCTATCTCTATAAACATGGAAATATCTACACCGCTATGTGTATAAACATGGAAATATCTACACCACCATCTCTATAAACATGGAAACATCTACACTGCCATCTGTATAAACATGGAAATATCTACACAGCCATCTGTATAAACATGGAAATATCTACACCGCAATCTCAGTAAACATGGAAATATCTACACCGCCATCTGCATAAACATGGAAGTATCTCCACCGCCATCTGTATAAACATGGAAATATCTACACCCCCATCTATATAAACATGGAAATATCTACAGAGCCATCTGTAGAATGATGGAAATGTCTACACCACAATCTGTATAAACATGGAAATATCTACACTGCTACATGTATAAACATGGAAATATCTACACAATTATCTGCATAAACATGGAAATATCTACACCACTATCTGTATGAACATGGAAATATCTACACTGCCATCTCTATAACGATGGAAATATCTTCAACGTGAGCTGTATAAACATGGAAATATCTACACCGCTATCTGTATAAACCAGGAAATACCAACACCGCTATCTCTATAAACATGGAAATATCTACACCGCTATGTGTATAAACATGGAAATATCTACACCACCATCTCTATAAACATGGAAACATCTACACTGCCATCTGTATAAACATGGAAATATCTACACAGCCATCTGTATAAACATGGAAATATCTACACCGCAATCTCAGTAAACATGGAAATATCTACACCGCCATCTGCATAAACATGGAAGTATCTCCACCGCCATCTGTATAAACATGGAAATATCTACACCCCCATCTATATAAACATGGAAATATCTACAGAGCCATCTGTAGAATGATGGAAATGTCTACACCACAATCTGTATAAACATGGAAATATCTACACTGCTACATGTATAAACATGGAAATATCTACACAATTATCTGCATAAACATGGAAATATCTACAACGCTATCTGTGTAATCATGGAAATGACTACACAGCTTTCTGTGTAAACTTGGAAATATCTACCCCGCTATCTGTGCAAAGTTGGAAATATCTACACCGCAATATGTGTAAACTTGGAAATATTTGCACCACTCTCTGTATAAACATGGAAATATCTACACCGCTATCTGTATAAACATGGAAATATCTACACTTCCATGTGTATAAACCTGGAAATATCTACACTGCCATCTGTATACACATGGAAATATCTACACACCCATCTGTAAAAACAAGGAAATATCTACACCGATATCTCTATAAACATGGAAATACTTACAACACTATCTGTATAAACATGGAAGTATCTACACCGCTCTCTGTATAAACATGGAAATATCCACACCGCTGTCTGAATAAACTTGGAAATATCTACACCGTTATCTCTATAAACATGGAAATACCTCACTGTCATCTGTATAAACATGGAAATATCTCCACCGCTAACTGTATAAACATGGAAATATCTCCACCACTATCTGTATAAACATGGAAATATCTACACCGCTATCTGTATAAACATGGAAATATCCACGACGCTATCTGTATAAAGATGGCAATATCCACATCGCTATCTGTGTAAACCTGGAAATATCTACACCGCCGTCTGTATAAACATGGAAATCTCTACACCGCCATCTGTAAAAACATGGAAATATCTACAGAGTCATCTGTATAAACATGGAAACATCTACACCGCTATCTTTATGAACATGGAATTATCTACACCGCTATCTGAGTAAACATGGAAATATCTACACCACTATCTCTATAAACCTGGAGATATTTACACCGCCATCTGAATAAACATGGAAATATCTACACAGTCATCTGTATAAACATGGAATTATCTACTCTAGCATCTGTATACCCATGGAAATATCTACACAGCCATCAGTATAAACATGGAAATATCTACACCGCTATCTCTGTAAACATGGACGTACCTACACCATCAACTGTACAAACATGGAAATATCTACACCGCTGTCTGTATAAACATGAAAATATCTACACCGTTATCTGTATAAACATGGAAATACCTATATCGCTATCTGTATAAACATGAAAATATCTCCACCTCTCTCTGTATAAACATGGAAATACCTACACCGCTATATGTATAAACATGGAAATATCTACACCGCTATCTGTATAAACATGGAAATATCTACATTGCTATCTGTGTAAACATGGAAATATCTATAACGCTATCTGTGTAGAGCTGGAAATATCTACACGGCAATCTGTGCAAAGATGGAAATACATACACCGCTATCTCTGTAAACATGGAAATATCTGCACCGCTAACTGTATAAACATGGAAATGTCTACACCGCCAACTGTATAAAAATGGATATATCTACACCGCCATCTGTATAAACATGGAAATATCTACATCGCCATCTGTATGAACATGGAAATATCTACACCGCTATCTGCATAAATATGGAAATATCTACACCGCTATCTCTATAAACATTCAAATATCTACACAGCTATCTGTATAAACATAGAAATATCAACAACGCTATCTCTATAAACATGGAAATTTCTACACCGCCATCTGCATAAACATGGAAATATCTACACCACCATCTGTATAAACATGGAAATATCTACACCGCCATCTGTATAAACATGGAAATACCTACACCGTCATCTGTAGAAAGATGGAAATATCTCCACAGCGATCTGTTATACATGGAAACTTCTACACCGCTACCTGTATAAACATGGAAATATCTACAAAGCTATCTGTATAAACATGGAAATATCTACACCGCTATCTGTATAACATGGAAATATCTGCAACTCTATCTGTGTAAACATGGAAATGTCTACACAGCTATCTGTGTAAACATGGAAATATCTACACCGCTATCTGGGTAAAGATGTAAATTTCTACACCGCAATCTCTGCAAAGATGGAAATATCTACAACGGTATCTGTGTCAACATGGAAATATCTACACTGTTTGTCTGTATAAACATGGAACTATCTACACCACTATCTGTATAAACATGGAAATATCTAAACCTCCATCTGCATAAACATGGAAATATCTACACCGGCATCTGTATAAACATGGAAATATCTACACCGCTATCTGTATAAACTTGAAAATATCTAAAATGCTATCTGTGTAAACATGGATATATCTACACAACTATCTGTGTAAACATGGAAATATCTACAAAGCTACCTGGGTGAAGCTGGAAATATCTACAACACAATCTGTGCAAAGATGGAAATACATACACCGCTATCTCTGTAAACATGGAAATATCTACACCGCTAGCCGTATAAACATGGAAATGTCTACACCACCAACTGGATAAAGATGGAAATAGCTACACAGCTATCTGCATAAACATGGAAATATCTCCACCATTATCTGTATAGACATGGGAATAACTACACCGCTATCTATATTAACACGGAAATATCTACACGGCTATATGTATAAAAATGCAATTATCTACACCGCTATCTGTATAAACATGGAAATATCTACACCGCTATCTGTATAAACATGGAAACACCTACACCGCTATCTGTATCAACTTGAAAATATCTACACTGCTATCTGTATAAAGATGGAAATATCTACACTGCCATCTGTATTAACATGGAAATACCTCCACTGCTATCTGTATAAACATGCAAATATCTACAACACTATCTGTGTAAACATGGAAATATCTACACAAGCATCTGTGTAAACATGGAAATGTCTACACCGCTTTATGTGTAAAGATGGAAATTTCGATACTGCAAGCTATGCAAAGATGGAAATATCTACAACGCTATCTGTGTAAACATGGAAATATGCACACCGCTATCTGTATAAACATGGATATATGTACGCCGCTATCTGTATAAACATGGAAATAGCTTCACCGTCATCTGTATAAACATTGGAATATCTACACCGCTAACTGTATAAACATGGAAACATCTACACCGCTATCTCTATAAACGTGGAAATATCTGCACAGCTATCTGTATAAACATGGAAATATTTACACTGCTATCTGTATAAACATGGAAATATCAGCACCACGATCTGTGTAAACATGGAAATATCCACATCGCTATCTATATTAACAAGGAGATATCTACACCGCTATCTGTATTAATATGGAAATATCTACATCGCTATCTCTATATACATGGATATATCTACACCGCTATCTCTATAAACATGGAAATATCTATACCGCTATCTCTATAAACATAGAAATATCTATAACGCTATCTGTGTAATCATGAAAATGACTACACAGCTAACTGTGTAAACTTGGAAATATCTACACCGCTATCTGTATAAACATGGAAATATCTACACCACTATTTGTATAAACATGGATATATCTACACCGCTATCTGTATAAACATGGAAATATCCACAACGCTATCTGTATAAAGATGGCAATATCCACATCGCTATCTGTGTAAACCTGGAAACATCTACACCACAGTATGTAAAAACATGGAAATATCTACACCGCCATCTGTAAAAACATGGAAATAGCTACAGAGTCATCTGTATAAACATGGAAATATCTACACTGCCATCTGTATACACATGGAAATATCTACACCACTATCTGTATACACATGCAAATATCTACACCGTTATCTTTATAAACATGGAAATACCTACATCGCTATCTGTATAAACATGGAAATATCTCCACCGCTATCTGTATAAATGTGGAAATATCTCCTCCGCTATTTGTATAAATATGGAAATATCTACACCGCTATCTCTATAAACATGGAAATATTTACACCGCTATCTGTACAAACATGGAAATACCTACACCGCTATATCTATAAGCATGGAAATTTCAACACTGTGATCTGCATAAACATGGAAATATCTACAACACCATCTGTATAAAAATGGAAATATCTAAACCGACATCTGAATAAACATGGAAATACCTACACCGTCATCTGCAGAAAGATGGAAATATCTCCACCGCGATCTGTTAAACATAGAAACGTCTACACCGCTACCTTTATAAATATGGAAATATCTACACAGCTATCTGTATAAACATGGAAATATCAACACTGCCATCTGTATAAACATGGAAATATCTACACCGGCATCTGTATAAACATGGAAATATCTACACCGCTATCTTTATAAACATGGAAATATCTGCACCACTTTCTGTATTAACATGGAAATATCTACACTGCTATCTCTATAAACATGGAAATATCTTCCCCGCCATCTGTATAAACATGGAAATATCTACACAGTGTTCTGTATAAACATGGAAATATCTCCACCACCATCACAATAAACATGGAAATACCTACACTGCCATCTCTATACACATGAAAATATCTACACAGCCATCAGTATAAACATGGAAACATGTAAACCGCTATCACTATATACATGGAAATACCTACACTGCCATTTCTATAAACATGGAAATATCTACACCGCTATCTTTATAAACATGAAAATATCTACACCGCTATCTGTATAAACATGGAAATATCTACAATGGTATCTGTCTCAACATGGAAATATCTACACAGCTATCTTTGTAAACATGGAAATATCTACAACGCTGTCTGTGTAAGGCTGTAAATGTCTACACCGCAATCTGTGCAAAGACGGAAATACCTGCACCGCTATCTCTGTAAACATGGAAATATCTAAACCGCTATCTGTATAAACATGGAAATGTCTACACCACCAAGTGTATAAACATGGAAATATCTACACCGCCATCTGTATACAAATGGAAATATATACATCGCCATCTGTATGAAAATGGAAATATCTACACCAGTATCTGTATAAATATGGAAATATCTACACCGCTATATCTATAAACATGGAAATATCAACACCGCTATCTGTATAAACACGGAAATATCTACACCTCTATCTCTATAAACATGGAAATTTCTGCACCGCCATCTGTATTAACATGGAAATATCTACTCCGCCTTCTCTATAAACATGGAAATATCTACACCGCCATCTTTATAAGCATGGAAATACCTACACCGTCATCTGTAGAAAGATGGACATATCTCCACCGCGATCTGTTAAACATGGAAACTTCTACACCGCTACCTGTATAAACTTGGAAATATCTACACCGCTATCTGTATAAACGTGGAAATATCTTCAATGCTGTCTGTATAAACATGGAAATATCCACACCACGATATGTATAAACATGGAAATATCCCCATCGCTATCTGTCTAATCATGGAAATATCCACACCGGTATCTGTATAAATATGGATATATATACACCGCTATCTCTATAAACGTGGAAATATCTACACCGCTATCTGTATAAACATGGAAATATCTAAACCGCTATCTCTATTAACATGGAAATATGTACAACGCTATCTGTGTAATCATGGAAATGTCTACACAGCCATCTGTGTAAACATGGAAATATCTACACCGCTATCTGTGTAAAGATGGAAATATCCACACCGCAATCTGAGCAAAGATGGAAATATCTACACCACTATCTGTGTAAACATGGAAATATCTGCACCACTGTCTGTATAAACATGGAAATATCTACACCGCCATCTGTATAAACATGGAAATATCTACACCGCCATTTCTATAAACATGGAAATATCTACACCACCATCTGTATAGACATGGAAATATTTACAACGCCATCTGTATAAATATGGAAATATCTACACCGTTATCTCTATAAACATGGAAATATCTCGAACGCAATCATTATAATCCTAGAAATATCACCACCGCTATCTGTATAAACATGGAAATATCTCCACCGCTATCTGTATGAACATGGAAATATCTACATCGCTATCTGTACTAACATGGAAATATCTCCACCGCTATCTCAATAAACATGGATTATCTACACCGCTATTTCTATACACATGCAAATATCTCCACTGCAATCAGTATAAAAATGGAAATACCTACACCGCTATGTGTATAAACTTGTAAATATCTACTCCGCTATCTGTATAAACATGGAAATATCTGCACCACTATCTGTATCAACATGGAAATATCCACATCGTTATCTGTATAAACAGGGAAATATCTCGACCGCTATCTCTAAAAACATGGAAATAACTCCACAGCTATCTCTATAAACATGGAAATATCTACACCGCTATCTTTATAAACATGCAAATATCTACACCACTATCTGCATAAACATGGAAATATCTACACTGCCATCTAAATAAACATTGAAGTATCTACACCACTATCTGTATAAACTTTGAAATATCTCCACCGCTATCTCTATAAACATGGAAATATCTCCACCGCTATCTGTATAAACATGGAAATATCTCCACTGCTATCTGTATAAACATGGAAATACCTTCACTGCTATCTGTATAAACATGGAAATATCTACACCGCTATCTGTATAAATTTGGAAATATCTACACCGATATCTGTATATACATGGAAATATCTACATGGCTATCTCTATAAACTTGGAAATAACTACACCGCCATCTGTATAAACATAGAAATACCTACACAGTCATCTGTATAAACATGGAAATATCTACACCTCTATCTGTATAAACATGGACATATCTACGTAGCCGTCTCTATAAACATGGAAATATCTATATTGCTGTCTGTATAAACACAGAAATAGCCACAACGCTATCTGTACAAACAAGGAAATATCTACACCGCCATCTGTAAAAACATGGAAATATCTACACAGTCATCTGTGTAAACATGGAAGATATCTACACCTCCATCTGTATAAACACGGAAATATCTACACCACCATCTGAATATACATCGAAATGTCTACACGGCTATTTGTATAAATATGGAATTATCTACACCTCTATCTCTAAAACATGGAAATATCTACACAGCTATCTGTATAAACATGGAAATATCTACACCGCTATCTCTATAAACATGCAAATACCTACACCGCTATCTCTATGAACATGGAAATATCTACATCGCTATCTTTACAAACATGGAAATATCTCTACCACTATCTCTGTTAACATGGAATTATCTATGATTCTATCTGTATAAACATGGAAATATTTCCAACGCAATCTGCATAAACATGGAAATACCTACACCGCTATCTGTATAGACGTGGAAATATCTACACCGCCATCTGTATAAATATCGAAATACCTACAATCCTTTCTCTATAGACATAGAAATGTCTACACCACTATCTGTATAAACATGTAAATATCTACACCGCTATCTGTATAAACATGGAAATATCTGCACCGCTATCTGTATCAACATGGAAATAACCACATCGTTATCTGTATAAACATGGAAATATCTCAAGCGCTATCTCTGAAAACATTGAAATATCTCCACCGTTATCTCTATTAACATGGAAATATCTACACCGCTATCTTTATAAACATGGAAATATCTACACCACTATCTGCATAAACATGGAAATATCTACACTGCCATCTGTATAAATATGGAAATAGCCACAGTGCTGTCTGTATAAACATGGAAATATCTGCACCGCCATCTGAATAAACATGGAAATATTTACACGGCTGTCTGTATAAATATGGAAATACCTACACCGCTATCTCTATAAACATGGAAATATCTGCACCGCTATCTGTATAAAAATGGAAATAACTACATGGTTATCTCTATAAACATGGAAATATCTACAGCGCCATCTGTCTAAATATCGAAATACCTACAATCCTATCTCTATAGACATAGAAATGTCTACACCGCTATCTGTATAAACATGGAAATATCTACATGGCTATCTCTATAAACATGGAAATATCTACACCGCCATTTCAACAAACATGGAAATACCTACACAGTCATCTGTATAAACATGGACATAGTTACACCATTATCTGTAGAAACATGGAAATATCTCCAACGCAATCTGCATAAACATGGAAATACCTACACCGCTATCTGTATAAACATGGAAATATCTACACCGCTATCTGTATAAACATGGAAATATCTACACCACTATCAGTAAATACATCGAAATATCTACACCATTATCTGTATAAATATGGAAATATCTCCACTGCTATCTCTATAAACATGGAAATATCTCCACCGCTATCTCCATAAATAATGAAATATCTACACCGCTATTTTTATTGTCATGGAAATATCTACACCGCTATCTCTATAAACATGCAAATATCTACACCGCTATCTCTATGAACATGGAAATATCTACATCGCTATCTGTACAAACATGGAAATATCTCCACCAATATCTCTGTTAACATGGAATTATCTATAATTCTATCTGTATAAACATGGAAATATCTCCAAAGCAATCTGCATAAACATGGAAATAACTACTCCGCTATCTGTATAAACATGGAAATATCTACACCACTATCAGTATAAACATGGAAATATCTACACGTTTATCTGTATAAACATGGAAATATCTCCACTGCTATCTCTGTAAACATGGAAATATCTCCACCGCTATCTCCATAAACATGGAAATATCTACAATGCTATCTTTATTAACATGGAAATATCTACACCGCTATCAGTATAAATATGGAAATATCTACACCGCTATCTCTATAAACATGGAAAGAACTACACCGCTATCTGCATAAACTTGGAAATATCTACACCGCCATCTATATAAACATGGAAGTATCTCCACTGCTATCTGTATAAACCTGGAAATATCTTCATCGCTATCTGTATAAACATCGAAACGGCCACACTGCTACCTGTATACAAATGGAGATATCTTCACCGCCATCTGTATAAACATGGAAATATCTACACAGTCATCTGTACAAACATGGAAATATCTCCACCAATATCTCTGTTAACATGGAATTATCTATAATTCTATCTGTATAAACATGGAAATATCTCCAAAGCAATCTGCATAAACATGGAAATAACTACTCCGCTATCTGTATAAACATGGAAATATCTACACCACTATCAGTATAAACATGGAAATATCTACACGTTTATCTGTATAAACATGGAAATATCTCCACTGCTATCTCTGTAAACATGGAAATATCTCCACCGCTATCTCCATAAACATTGAAATATCTACAATGCTATCTTTATTAACATGGAAATATCTACACCGCTATCAGTATAAATATGGAAATATCTACACAGCTATCTCTATAAACATGGAAAGAACTACACCGCTATCTGCATAAACTTGGAAATATCTACACCGCCATCTATATAAACATGGAAGTATCTCCACCGCTATCTGTATAAACCTGGAAATATCTTCATCGCTATCTGTATAAACATCGAAACGGCCACACTGCTACCTGTATACAAATGGAGATATCTTCACCGCCATCTGTATAAACATGGAAATATCTACACAGTCATCTGTACAAACATGGAAATATCTCCACCAATATCTCTGTTAACATGGAATTATCTATAATTATATCTGTATAAACATGGAAATATCTCCAAAGCAATCTGCATAAACATGGAAATAACTACCCCGCTATCTGTATAAACATGGAAATATCTACAACACTATCAGTATAAACATGGAAATATCTACACGTTTATCTGTATAAACATGGAAATATCTCCACTGCTATCTCTGTAAACATGGAAATATCTCCACCGCTATCTCCATAAACATGGAAATATCTACAATGCTATCTTTATTAACATGGAAATATCTACACCGCTATCAGTATAAATATGGAAATATCTACACCGCTATCTCTATAAACATGGAAAGAACTACACCGCTATCTGCATAAACTTGGAAATATCTACACCGCCATCTATATAAACATGGAAGTATCTCCACCGCTATCTGTATAAACCTGGAAATATCTTCATCGCTATCTGTATAAACATCGAAACGGCCACACTGCTATCTGTATACAAATGGAGATATCTTCACCGCCATCTGTATAAACATGGAAATATCTACACAGTCATCTGTAGAAACATGGAAATATCTACACCTCCATCTGTAGAAACATGGAAATACCTACGCTGCCATCTGTATACACATGGAAATATCAACAAAGCCATCTGTATTAACATGGTAATATCTACCCCGCTATCTGTATAAACATGGAAATACCTACACCGCTATCACTATAAACATGAAAATATCTACACCGCTATCTGTATAAACATGGAAATATCTACATCGCTATCTGTATAAACTTGGAAATATCTACACCACCATCTGAATAAACATAGAAATACCTACACAGTCATCTGCATAAACACGGAAATATCTACACCACTATCTGTATAAACATGGTAATATCTACACCCTGATCTTTATAAACATGGAACAATCTACACAGCCATCTCTGTAAACATGGAAATATCTACATCGCTATCTGTATAAACATGGAAGTAGCCACACCGCTATCTGTATAAACATGGAAATATCTACACCGCCATCTGTAAAAACATGGAAATATCTACACAGTCATCTGTATAAACATGGAAATATCTACACCTCCATCTGTATAAACATGGAAATATCTACACTGCCATCTGTATACACATGGAAATATCTACACAGCCATCTGTATAAACATGGAAATATCTACACCGCTATCTCTATAAACATGGAAAAACCTACACCTCTATCTGTATAAACATGGAAATATCTACACCGCTATCTGTATAACCATGGAAATATCTACATCGCTATCTGAATAAACTTGGAAATATCTACACCGCCATCTCTATAAACATGGAAATATCTCGAACGCTATCGTTATAAACCTAGAAATATCACCACCGCTATCTGTATAAAAATGGAAATATCTCCACCACTATCTGTATTAACATGGAAATACCTCAAAAGCTATCAGTATGAACATGGAAATATCTACATCACTATCTGTACTAACATGGAAATATCTCCACCGCTATCTCTATAAACATGGAATTACCTACACCGCTACCTCTATACACATGGAAATATCTCCACCGCAATCAGTATAAACATGGAAATACCTACACCGCTATCTGTATAAACATGTAAATATCTTCACCGCTATCTGTATAAACATGGAAATATCTGCACCGCTATCTGTATCAACATGGAAATATCCACATCGTTATCTGTATAAACATGGAAATATCTCGGCCGCTATCTCTAAAAACATGTAAATATCTCCACCGCTATCTCTATAAACATGGAAATATCTACACCGCTATCTTTATAAACATGGAAATATCTACACCACTAACTGCATAAACATGGAAATATCTACACTGCCATCTGTATAAACATGGAAACAGCCACACCGCTATCTGTATAAACATGGAAATATCTACACCGCTATCTGTATAAACTTGGAAATATCTCCACCGCTGTCTCTATAAACATGGAAATATTTCCACCGCTATCTGTACAAACATGGAAATATCTCCACTGCTATCTGCATAAACATGGAAATATCTTCACCGCTATCTTTATAAACATGGAAATATCTACACTGCTATCTGTATAAACTTGGAAATATGCACACCGCTATCTCTATATACATGGAAATATTTACATGGCTATCTCTATAAACTTGGAAATAACTACACCGCCATCTGTATAAACATAGAAATACCAACACAGCCATCTGTATAAACATGGAAATATCTACACCTCTATCTGTATAAACATGGAAATATCTACACTGCTATGTGTATAAACATGGAAATATCTACGCAGCCATCTCTGTAAACATGGAAATATCTACATTGCTGTCTGTATAAACATGGAAATAGCCACACCGATATCTGTATAAACAAGGAATTATCTACACCGCCATCCGTAAAAACATGGAAATATCTACACAGTCATCTGAATAAACATGGAAATATCTACACCGCTATCTTTATAAACATGGAAATATCTACACCACTAACTGCATAAACATGGAAATATCTACACTGCCATCTGTATAAACATGGAAACAGCCACACCGCTATCTGTATAAACATGGAAATATCTCCACCGCTATCTGTATAAACTTGGAAATATCTCCACCGCTATCTCTATAAACATGGAAATATCTCCACCGCTATCTGTATAAACATGGAAATATCTCCACTGCTATCTGCATAAACATGGGAATATCTTCACCGCTATCTGTATAAATATGGAAATATCTACACTGCTATCTGTATAAACTTGGAAATATGTACACCGCTATCTGTATATACATGGAAATATTTACATGGCTATCTCTATAAACTTGGAAATAACTACACCGCCATCTGTATAAACATAGAAATACCAACACAGCCATCTGTATAAACAAGGAAATATCTACACCTCTATATGTATAAACATGGAAATATCTACACTGCGATGTGTATAAACATGGAAATATCTACGCAGCCATCTCTGTAAACATGGAAATATCTACATAGCTGTCTGTATAAACATGGAAATAGCCACACCGATATCTGTATAAACAAGGAATTATCTACACCGCCATCTGTAAAAACATGGAAATATCTACACAGTCATCTGTGTAAACATGGAGGATATCTACACTTCCATCTGTATGAACACGGAAATATCTACACCACCATCTGAATAAACATCGAAATGTCTACACGGCTATTTATATAAATATGGAAATACCTACACCGCTATCTCTATGAACATGGAAATATCTACACCGCTATCTCTATAAACATGCAAATATCTACACCGCTATCTCTATGAACATGGAAATATCTACATCGCTATCTGTACAAACATGGAAATATCTCCACCACTATCTCTGTTAACATGGAATTATCTACAATTCTCTCTGTATAAACATGGAAATATCTCCAACGCAATCTGCATAAACATGGAAATGCCTACACCGCTATCTGTATAGACGTGGAAATATCTACACCCCCATCTGTATAAACATCGAAATACCTACAATCCTATCTCTATAGACATAGAAATGTCTACTCCGCTATCTGTATAAACATGGAAATATCTACATGTCTATCTCTGTAAACATGGAAATATATACACCGCCATTTCAACAAACATGGAAATATCTACAAAGTCATCTGTATAAACATGGATATACCTACACCATTATCTGTAGAAACATGGAAATAACTCCAACGCAATCTGCATAAACATGGAAATACCTACACCGCTATCTGCATAAACATGGAAATATCTACACCGCTATCTGTATAAACATGGAAATATCTACACCACTATCAGTATAAACATGGAAATATCTACAACTTTATCTGTATAAACATGGAAATATCTCTACTGCTATCTCTATAAACATGGAAATATCTCCACCGCTATCTCCATAAACATGGAAATATCTATACCGCTATCTTTATTAACATGGAAATATTTACACCGCTATCTGTATAAATATGGAAATATCTACACCGCTATCTCCATAAACATGGAAATCACTACACCGCTATCTGCATAAACTTGGAAATACCTACACAGTCATCTGTATAAACATGGAAATACCTCCATCGCTATCTCTATAAACATGGAAATATCTGCACCGCCATCTGTAAAAACATGGAAATATCTACACAGTCATCTGTAGAAACATGGAGATATCTACATCTCTATCTGTAGAAACATGGAAATATCTACACTGCCATCTGTATACACATGGAAATGTCAACACAGCCAACTGTATTAACATGGAAATATCTACACCGCTATCTCTATAACCATGGAAATACCTACACCGCTATCTGTATAAACATGGAAATATCTACACCGCTATCTGTATAAACATGGAAATATCTACAATGCTATCGGTATAAACTTGGAAATATCTACACTGCCATCTCTATAAACATGGAAATATCTCCAACGCTATCTGTATAAACATGGAAATATCTCCACCGCTATCTGTAAACATGGAAATATCTCCACCGCTACCTGTATAAACATGGAAATATATACACTACTATCTGTAAACATGGAAATATCTACAACGCTATCTGTATTAACATGGAAATATCTACACTGCCGTCTGTATATATATGGAAATAGCCACAGCGCTGTCTGTATAAACATGGAAATATCTATACCACCATCTGAATAAACATGGAAATAACTACACGGCTATCTGTATAAATATGGAAATTCCTACACCGCTATCTCTATAAACATGGAAATGTCTACACCGCTATCTGTATAAACATGGAAATAACTACATGGATATCTCTATAAACATGGAAATATCTACACCGCCATCTTTTTAAATACCGAAATACCTACAATCCTATCTCTGTAGACATAGAAATGTCTACACCGCTATCTGTATAAACATGGAAATAACTACATGGCTATCTCTATAAACATGGAAATATCTATATCGCCATCTCAACAAACATGGAAATACCTTCATAGTCTTCTGTATAAACAGGGACATACCTACACCATTATCTGTAGAAACATGGAAATATCTCCAACGCAATCTGCATAAACATGGAAATACCTACACCGCTATCTGTATAAACATGGAAATATCTACCCCACTATCAGTATAAACATGGAAATATCTACACCTTTATCTATATAAACATGGAAATATCTCCACTGCTATCTCTATAAACATGGAAATATCTCCATCGCCATCTCCATAAACATGGAAATATCTATACCGCTATCTTTATTAACATGGAAATATCTACACCGCTATCTGTATAAATATGGAAATATCTACACCGCTATCTCAATAAACATGGAAATAACTACACCGCTATCTGCATAAACTTGGATATATCTACACCGCCATCCGTACAAACATGGAAATATCTCCACCGCTATCTGTATAAACATGGAAGTATCTGCACTACCATCTGTAAAAACATGGAAATATCTACACAGTTATCTGTGTAAACATGGATTTATCTACACCTCCATCTGTATAAACCTGGAAATATCTACACTACCATCTGTATACACATGGAAATATCTACACAGCCATCTGTATAAACATGGAAATATCTACACCGCTATGTGTATAAACATGGAAATATCTACACTCTCATCTGTATAAACATGGGAGAAGCCACACAGCTATCTGTACAAACATGGAAATATATACACAACCATGTGAATAAACATGGAAACATCTACATGGGTATCCGCATAAATATGGAAATATCTACACCGCAATCTCTATAAACATGGAAATATCTCCACCATCATCTGTATAAACATGGAAATATATACACAGACATCGGTATAAACATGGAAATAACTACACCGCTATCTGTATAAACATGGATATATCTACACCGCTATCTGAATAATCATGGAAATATCTTCACCGCTATCAGTATAAATATGGAAATATCTCCACCGCTATCTCTATTAATATGGAAATGTCTAAACCGCTATTTGTATAAACGTGGAAATATCTACACAGCCATCTCTATAAACATGGAAATATCTACATCGCTATCTGTATAAACATGGAAATAGCCACACCGTTATCAGTATAAACATGGAAATATCTACACCGCCATGTGTAAAAACATGGAAATATCTATACAGTCACTTGTAGAAACAAGGAATTATCTACACCTCCATCTGTATAAACATGGAAATATCTACACTGCCATCTGTATACACATGGAAATATCTACACAGCAATCTGTATAAACATGGAAATATCTACACCGCTATGTTTACAAACATGGAAATACCTACACCGCTATCTGTATAAACATAGAAATATCTAGATCGCTATCCCTATAAACATGGAAATATATCAACCGCAATCTCTATAAACATGGAAATATCTAGACCACTATCTGTATAAACATGGAAATATCTACAATGCCATCTGTATAAACATGGAAACAGCCACACCGCTATCTGTATAAACATGGAAATATCTACACCGCCATCTGAACAAACATGGAAATATCTACACCGATATCTAAAAATATGGAAATATCTTCACCGCTATCTGCATACACTTGGAAATATCTACACCGCCATCTGTATAAACATGGAAATATCTTCACCGCTATCTGTATAAACATGGAAATAACTACATCGCTATCTCTATAAACATAGAAATAGCCACACCGCTATCTGTATAAACATGGAAATAACTACACTGCCATCTGTAAAAACATAGAAATTTCTACACAGTCATCTGTAGAAACCTGGAAATATCTACATCTCCATCTGTATAAACATGGAAATATATACAATGCCATCTGTATACACATGGAATTATCAACAAAGCCATCTGTATACACATGGAAATATCAACACAGCCATCTTTATAAACATGGAAATTCCTTCACTGCTATCTGTATAAACATGGAAGTATCTACACCGCCATCTGAATAAACATGGAAATACCTACACGGCTATCTGTATAGGTATGGAAATAACTTCAACGTTATCTGTATAAACATGGAAATATCTACACAGCTATCTCTATAAACAAGGAAATATCTACACCGCCATCTGCATAAACATGGAAATATCTCCATCGCTATCTGAATAAACATGGAAGCATCTACACCGCCATCTGAATAAACATGGAAATATCTACACAGCTATCTGTATAAATATGGAAATATCTACACCGCTATCTCTATATTCATGGAAGTATCTACAACGCCAACTGTATAATCATGGAAATATCTACACCGCAATCTGTATAAACATGGAAGTATCTACACCGCTATCTGTATATACTTGGAAATATCTACACCGCCATCTCTATAAACATGGAAATATATCCACCGCTATCTGTATAAACATGGAAATATCTCCACCGCTATCTGTATAAACATGGAAATATCTACACCGCTATCTGTATAAACATGGGAATATCTACACCGCCATCTGTAAAAACTTGGAAATATCTACACCGCTATCTGTATACCTATGGAAATATCTACACCGCCATCTCTATGAACAAGGAAATGTCTACACCGCTATCTGTATAAACATGGAAACTTGTACATGGCTATCTCTATATACATGGAAATATCTACACCGCCATCAGTATAAACATGGAAATACCTACACCGCTATCTGTATAAACATGTAAATATCTACACCGCTATCTGTACAAACATGAAAATATCTCCACCACTATCTCTGTTAACATGGAATTATCCATAATTCTATCTGTATAAACATGGAAACATCTCCAACGCAATCTGCATAAACATGGAAATAACTACACCGCTATCTGTATAAACATGGAAATATCTACACCGCTATCTGTATAAACATGGAAATATCTACACCACTATCAGTATAAACATGGAAATATCTACACCTTTATCTGTATAAACATGGAAATATCTCCACTGCTATCTCTATAAACATGGAAATATCACCACCGCTATCTCCATAAACATGGAAATATCTACACCGCTATCTTTATTAACATGGAAATATCTACATCGCTATCTGTATAAATATGGAAATATCTACACCGCTATCTCTATAAACATGGAAAGATCTACACCGCTATCTCTATAAACATGGAAATCACTACACCGCTACCTGCATAAACTTGGAAATATCTACACCGCCATCTGTAAAAACATGGAAATATCTCCACCGCTATCTGTATAAACATAGAAATATCTACACCACTATCTGCATTAACATGGAAATATCTACACCGCTATCTTTATAAACATGCAAATATCTACACCACTATCTGCATAAACATGGAAATATCTACACTGCCATGTGTATAAACATGGAAACAGCCACACCGCTATCTGTATAAACATGGAAATATCTACACCGCCATCTGAAAAAACATGGAAATAACTTCACGGCTATGTGTATAAACATGGAAATACCTACACCGCTGTCTCTATAAACATTGAAATATCTCCACCGCTATCTGTATAAACATGGAAATATCTACACCGCTATCTGCGTAAACATGGAAATATCTACACCTATATCTGTATAAACATGGAAATAGCTACGCACCCATCTCTATAAACATGGAAATATCTACATCGCTGTCCGTATAAACATGGAAATAGCCACACCGCTATTTGTACAAACAAGGAAATATGTACACCGCCATCTGTAAAAACATGGAAATATCTACACAGTCATCTGTGTAAACATGGAAGATATCTACACCTCCATCTGTGTAAACACGGAAATATCTACACCACCATCTGAATAAACATCGAAATGTCTACACGGCTATTTGTATAAATATGGAAATATCTTCACCGCTATCTCTATAAATATGGAAATATCTACACAGCTATCTGTATAAACATCGAAATATCTACACCGCTGTCTCTATAATCATGCAAATACCTACACCGCTATCTCTATGAACATGGAAATATCTTCATCGCTATCTGTACAAACATGGAAATATCTCCACCACTATCTCTGTTAACATGGAATTATCTATAATTCTATCTGTATAAACATGGAAATATCTCCAACACAATCTGCATAAACATGGAAATACCTACACCGCTATCTGTATAAACATGGAAATATCTACACCGCTATCTGTAGAAACATGGAAATATCTATACCACTATCAGTATAAACATGGAAATATCTACAACTTTATCTGTATAAACGTGGAAATATCTCCACTGCTATCTATATAAACATGGAAATATCTCCACCGCTATCTCCATAAAGATGGAAATATCTACACCACTATCTTTATTATCATGGAAATATCTACACCGCTATCTGTATAAATATGGAAATATCTACACCGCTATCTCTATAAACATGGAAATCACTACACCGCTATCTGCATAAACTTGGAAATATCTACACCGCCATCTGTAAAAACATGGAAATATCTCCACCGCTATCTGTATAAACATAGAAATATCTACACCACTATCTGCATTAACATGGAAATATCTACACCGCTATCTTTATAAACATGCAAATATCTACACCACTATCTGCATAAACATGGAAATATCTACACTGCCATCTGTATAAACATGGAAACAGTCACACCGCTATCTGTATAAACATGGAAATATCTACACCGCCATCTGAAAAAACATGGAAATAACTACACGGCTATGTGTATAAACATGGAAATACCTACACCGCTGTCTCTATAAACATTGAAATATCTCCACCGCTATCTGTATAAACATGGAAATATCTACACCGCTATCTGCATAAACATGGAAATATCTACACCGATATCTGTATAAACATGGAAATATCCATACCGCTATCTGTATAAAGATGGAAATATCCACATCGCTATCTGTGTAAACATGGAAATATCTACACCGCTTTCTGTATAAACATGGAAATACCTACACCGACATCTGTATAAACATGGAAATATCTAAAGAGTAATCTGTATAAACATTGAAACATCTACACTGCCATCTGTATACACATGGAAATATCTACACAGCCATCAATATAAACATGGAAACATCTGCACCGCTATGTCTATAGACATGGAAATACCTACACTGCTATCTCTATAAACATGGAAATAACTACACCGCTATCTTTATAAACATGGAAACATCTACACCGCCATCGCATAAAATGGAAATATCTACACCGCTATCTGTATAAACATGTAAATATCTACACCGCTATCTGTATAAACATGTAAATATCTACACCGCTATCTGTACAAACATGGAAATATCTCCACCACTATCTCTATTAACATGGAATTATCCATAATTCTATCTGTATAAACATGGAAATATCTCCAACGCAATCTGCATAAACATGGAAATAACAACACCGCTATCTGTATAAACATGGAAATATCTACACCACCATCTGAATAAACATCGAAATGTCTACACGGCTATTTGTATAAATATGGAAATATCTTCACCGCTATCTCTATAAACATGGAAATACCTACACAGCTATCTGTATAAACATGGAAATATCTACACCGCTATCTCTATAATCATGCAAATACCTACACCGCTATCTCTATGAACATGGAAATATCTACATCGCTATCTGAACAAACATGGAAATATCTCCACCAGTATCTCTGTTAACATTGAATTATCTATAATTCTATCTGTATAAACATGGAAATATCTCCAACGGAATCTGCATAAACATGGAAATACTTACACCGCTATCTGTATAAACATGGAAATATCTACACTGCTATCTGTATAAACATGGAAATATCTACACCACTATCAGTATAAACATGGAGATATCTACACCTGTATCTGTATAAACATGGAAATATCTCCACCGCTATCTCTATAAACATGGAAATATCTCCACCGCTATCTCCATAAACATGGAAATATCTACACCACTATCTTTATTATCATGGAAATATCTACACCGCTATCTGTATAAATATGGAAATATCTACACCGCTATCTCTATAAACATGGAAATCACTACACCGCTATCTGCATAAACTTGGAAATATCTACACCGCCATCTGTATAAACATGGAAATATCTCCACCGCTATCTGTATAAACATGGAAATATCTACACAACTATCTGCATAAACATGGGAATATCTACACCGCAATCTTTATAAACATGGAAATATCTTCACCACTATCTGCATAAACATGGAAATATCTACACTGCCATCTGTATAAACATGGAAACAGCCACACCGCTATCTGTATAAACATGGAAATATCTACACCGCCATCTGAAAAAACATGGAAATAACTACACGGCTATCTGTACAAACATGGAAATACCTACACCGCTATCTCTTTAAACATGGAAATATCTCCACCGCTATCTGTATAAACATGGATATATCTACACCGCTATCTGTATAAACATGGAAATATCTACACCGATATCTGTATAAAAATGGAAATATCCATACCGCTATCTGTATAAAGATGGAAATATGCACATCGCTATCTCTGTAAACATGGAAATATCTACACCGCTGTCTGTATAAACATGGAAATACCTACACCGACATCTGTATAAACATGGAAATATCTAAACAGTAATCTCTATAAACATGGAAATATCTACAACGCTATCTGAGTAATCATGGAAATGACTACACAGCTATCTGTGTAAACTTGGAAATATCTACACCGCTATCGGTGTAAAGATGGAAATATCTACACCGCAATCTGTGCAAAGTTGGAAATATCTACACCGCAATCTGTGTAAACTTGGAAATATATGCACCACTCTCTGTATAAACATGGAAATATCTTCACCACTATCTGTATAAACATGGAAATATCTACACCTCCATGTGTATAAACCTGGAAATATCTACACTGCCATCTCTATACACATGGAAATATCTACACACCCATCTGTAAAAACAAGGAAATATCTACAACGATATCTCTATAAACATGTAAATACTTACAACACTATCTGTATAAACATGGAAGTATCTACAACGCTCTCTGTATAAACATGGAAATATCCACAGCGCTGTCTGAATAAACTTTCAAATATCTGCAACGGTATCTCTATAAACATGGAAATACCTCCCCGTCATCTGTATAAACATGGAAATATCTCCACCGCTACCTGTATAAACATGGAAATATCTCCACCACTATCTGTATAAACATGGAAATATCTACACCGCTATCTGTATAAACATGGATATACCTACACCGCTATCTGTATAACCATGGAAATATCCACAACGCTATCTGTATAAAGATGTCAATATCCACATGGCTATCTGTGTAAACCTGGAAATATCTACACCGCAGTCTGTATAAAGATGGAAATATCTACACAGCCATCTGTATACACCTGGAAATATCTAAACAGCCATCAGTATAAACATGGAAACATCTACACCGCTTTCTCTGTACTCATGGAAATACCTACACCGCTATCTCTATAAACATGGAAATATCTACACCGCTTTCTTCATAAACATGGAAACATCTACACTGCCATCTGTATATTGATGTAAATATCTACACCACTATCTGCATACACATGCAAATATCTACACCGTTATCTGTATAAACATGGAAATATCTACATCGCTATATGTATAAACATGGAAATAGCCACACCGCTATCTGTATAAACATGGAAATATCTACACCACCATCTGTTAAAACATGGAAATATCAACACAGTTATCTGTATAAACATGGAAATATCTACACCTCCATCTGTATAAACATGGAAATATCTACACTGCCGTCTGTATGCACATGGAAAAATCTACACAGCCATCTGTATAAACATGGAAATATCTACACCGCTATCTCTATAAACATGGAAATACCTACACCGCTATCTGTATAAACATGGAAATAACTACACCGCTATCTGTATAAACATGCAAATATCTACATCACTATCTGAATAAACTGGGAAATATCTACACCGCCATCTCTATCAACATGGAAATATCTCGAACGCTATCGTTATAAACCTGGAAATATCACCACCGCTATCTGTATAAAAATGGAAATATCTCCACCGCTATCTGTATAAACATGGAAATATCTCCACCGCTATCAGTATGAACATGGAAATATCTACATCGCTATCTGTACTAACATGGAAATATCTCCACCGCTATCTCTATAAACATTGAAATATCTCCACAGCTATCTGTATAAACATGGAAATATCTACACCGCTATCTCTATAAACATGCAAATATCTACACCGCTATCTCTATGAACAGGGAAATATCAATATCGCTATCTGTACAAACATGGAAATATCTACACCTCCATCTGTATAAACATGGAAATATCTACACTGCCGTCTGTATGCACATGGAAAAATCTACACAGCCATCTGTATAAACATGGAAATATCTACACCGCTATCTCCATAAACATGGAAATATCTACACGGCTATCTTTATTAATATGGAAATATCTACACCGCTATCTGTATAAATTTGGAAATATCTACACCGCTATCTCTATAAACATGGAAAGAACAACACCGCTATCTGCATAAACTTGGAAATATCTACACCGCCATCTGTATAAACATGGAAATATCTCCACCGCTATCTGTATAAACATGGAAATATCTGCACCGCCATCGGTAGAAACATGGAAATATCTACACAGTCGTCTGTAGAAACATGGAAATATCTACATTTCTATCTGAAGAAACATGGAAATATCTACACTGCCATCTGTATACACATGGAAATATCAACACAGCCATCTGTACTAACATGGAAATACCTACACCACTATCTATATAAACATGGAAATATCTACACCGCTATCTGTATAAACATGGAAATATCTACAACGCTATCGGTATAAACTTGGAAATATCTACACTGCCATCACTATAAACATGGAAATATCTCCAACGCTATCTGTATAAACATGGAAATATCTCCACCGCTATCTGTATAAACATGGAAATATCTCCACCGCAATCTGAATAAACATGGAAATATCTACACGGCTATCTGTATAAATATGGAAATACCTACACCGCTATCTCTATAAACATGGAAATATCTACAACGCTATCTGAATAAACATGGAAATAACTACATGGTTATCTGTATAAACATGGAAATATCTACACCGCCATCTGTGTAAATATCGAAATACCTACAATCCTATTTCTATAGACATAGAAATGTCTACACCGCTCTCTGTATAAACATGGAAATATCTACATGGCTATCTCTATAAATATGGAAATATCTATACCGCCATCTCAACAAACATGGAAATAACTACACAGTCATCTGTATAAACATGGACATACCTACACCATTATCTGTATAGACATGGAAATATCTACACTGCCAAATGCATAAACATGGAAATATCTACACCGGTATGTGTATCAACATGGAAATATCTACACCGCTATCTGTATTAACGTGGAAATATCTACATCGCTCTCTGTACAAACATGGAAATATCTACACGGCGATCTGTATAAATATGGAAATACGTACACCGCTATCTCTATAAACATGGAAAGGTCTACACCGCTATCTGTATAAACATGGAAATATCTACATGGCTATCTCTATAAACATGGAAATATCTACACCGCCATCTGTATAAATATGGAAATACCTACACAATCATCTGTATAAACATGGAAATACCTACACCTCTATCTGTATTAACATGGAAATATCTACCCTGCCTTCTGCATAAACATGGAAATATCTACATAGCCATCTCTATAACCATGGAAATAACTACACCGCTATCTGTATAAACATGGAAATATCTACATCGTTATCTGTGTAAACATGGAAATATCTCGACCGCTATCTCTATAAACATGGAAATATGTCCACCGCTATCTCTATAAACATGGAAATATCTACACAGGTATCTTTATAAACATGGAAATATCCACACCACTATCTGTATAAACATGGAAATATCTACACGGCCATCTGTATAAACATGGAAACAGGCACACCGCTATCTGTATAAACATGGAAATATCTACACCGCCATCTGAATAAACCTCGAAATAACTACACCGCTATCTCTAAAAATATGGAAATATCTCCAACGCTATCTGCATAAACTTGGAAGTATCTACACCGCCCTCTGTATAAACATGGAAATAACTACATCGCTATATCCATAAACATGGAAATAGCCACACCGCTATCAGTATAAACATGGAAATATCTACACTACCATCTCTAAAAACATGGAAATATCTACACAGTCATCTGTAGAAACATGGAAATATCTACATCTCCAACTGTATAAACATGGAAATATCTACACCACTATCCATATAAACATGGAAATGTCTACATTGCGATCTGTATAAACACGGAAATATCTACACAGCCATCTCTATAAACATGGAAATATCTACATCGCTATCTGTATAAACATGGAAGTAGCCACAACGTTTTCTGAATAAACATGGAAATACCTTCACCGCCATCTGTAAAAACATGGAAATATCTACACAGTTATCTGTGTAAACATGGAATTATCTACACCTCCATCTGTATAAACCTGGAAATATCTACAATGCCATCAGTATACAAATGGAAATATCTACACAGCCATCTGTATAAACATGGAAATATCTACACCGCTATGTGTATAAACATGGAAATATCTACACTGTCATCTGTACAAACATGGGAGTAGCCACACCGCTATCTGTATAAACATGGAAATATCTCCACCACAATCAGTATAAACATGGAAATGCCTACACCGCTATCTGTATAAACTTGGAAATATCTACACTGCCATCTGTATAAACATGGAAATATCTACACCGCTATTTTTATAAACATGGAAATGTCTACATCGTTATCTGTATAAACATGGAAATATCTCGACCACTATCTCTATAAACATGGAAATATCTCCACAGCCATCTCTATAAACATGGAAATATCTACATCGCTATATGTATAAACATGGAAATAGCCACACTGCTTTCTGTATAAACTTGGAAATACCTACACCGCTATCTGTATAAATATGGAAATATCTACACCGTTATCTCTATATACATGGAAATATCTACATCGCTATCAGTACAAACATGGAAATATCTCCACCACTACCTCTGTTAACATGGAGATATCCACACTTCTATCTGTATAAACATGGAAATATCTCCAACGCAATCTGTATAAACATGGAAATACCTACACCGCTATCTGTATATAAATGGAAATATATACACCGCTATCTGTATAAACATGGAAATATATACACCGCTATCTCTATAAACATGGAAATATCTACATCGCTATCTTTATTAACATGGAAATATCTACACCGCTATCTGTATAAATATGGAAATATCTACACCGCTATCTCTATAAACATGGAAATAACTACACCGCTATCTGCATAAACTTGGAAATATCTACACCGCCATCTGAATAAACATGGAAATATCTGCACCGACATCTGAAAAAACTTGGAAATATCAACAAAGTCGTCTGTATTAACATGGAAATATCTACACCGCTATCTCTATAAACATGGAAAAACCTACACCGCAATCTGTATAAACATGGAAATATCTACACCACTATGTGTATAAACATGGAAATATCTACACTGTCATCTGTATAAACATGGGAGTAGCCACACAGCTATCTGTATAAACTTGGAAATATATACACAACCATGTGAATAAACATGGAAATATCTACATGGGTATCCGCATATATATAGAAATATCTACACCGCTATCTCTATAAACAAGGAAATATCTCCACGGTCATCTGTATAAACATGGAAATATATACAAAGTCATCTGTATAAACATGGAAATATCTTCACCGCTATCAATATAAATATGGAAATATCTACACCGCTATCTCTATTAATATGGAAATGTCTACACCGCTATTTGTATAAACGTAGAAATATCTACAGAGCCATCTCTATGAACATTCGAATATCTACATCGCTATCTGTATAAACATGGAAATAGCCACACTGCTATCTGTAAAAACATGGAAATATCTACACCGCCATGTGTAAAAACATGGAAATATCTACACAGTCATCAGTAGAAACACGGAATTATCTACACCTCCATCTGTATAAACATGGAAATATCTACACTGCCATCTGTATACACATGGAAATAACTACACTGCCATCTGTATAAACATTGAAATATCTACATGGCTATGTGTATAAACATGGATATAGCCACACCGCTATCTGTATAAACATGGAAATATCTCCACCGCTGTCGGTATAAACATGGAAATATCTTCACCGATATCTGTGTAAACATGGACATATCTATAACGCTATCTCTATACATCTGGAAATATCTACACCGCCATCTCTATAAACATGGAAATATCTACACCGCTATGTGTATAAACATGGAAATATCTACATGGCTGTCTCTATAAACATGGAAATATCTACACTGCCATCTGTATAAACATGGAAATACCTACACAGTCGTCTCTGTAAACATGGAAATATCTACACCAAAATCTGTATAAACATGGAAATATCTACACCTCGATCTGTTTATACATGGAAACGTCTACACAGCCATCTCTGTAAACCTGGGCATATTTACATCGCTGTCTGTATAAACATGGATATAGCCACACCGCTATGTGTATAAACATGGAAATATCTACACCTCCATCTGTATAAACATGGAAATATCTACACTGCCATCTGTATACACATGGAAATAGCCACACCGTTATCTGTATAAACATGGAAGTATCTACACTGCCATCTGAATAAGTATGGAATTATCTACACGGCTATCTGTATAAATATGGAAATGTCTACACCGCTATCTCTATAAACACGGAAATATCTACACAGCTATCTCTATAAACATGGAAATATCTACACTGCCATCTCTAAAAACATGGAAATATCTACATAGCCATCTGTATAAACATGGAAATATCTACATGGGTATCTCCATAAAAATGGAAATATCTACACCACCATCTGTATAAACATGAAAATACGTACAAAGTCATCTGTATGAACATGGAAATATCTACACCATTATCTGTAAGAACATGGAAATATCTACACTGCCATCTGTATATACATGGAAATATCTACATCGCTATCTGTATAAACATGGATATAGCCACACCGCTATCTGAATAAACATGAAATATCTACACCGTCATCTGTAAAGACATGGAAATATCTACGCCGTCATCTGCATAAACATGGAAGTATCAACACCACCATCTCTATGGACATGGAAATATCAACACTGCCATCTGTATACACATGGAAATATCTACACAGCCATCTGTATAACCTGGAAATATCTACAACGCTATCTCTATGAACATGGAAATACCTCCACCGCTATCTGTATGAACATGGAAATATCTACACCGCTATCTGTATAAACCTGGAAATATCTACACCACTATCTGTATAAACGTGGAAATATATCCACCGCTATTTGTATAAACATGGAAATATATCCACCGCTATCTGTATAAACATGTATATATGTACACGGCTATCTGTATAAACATGGAAATATCTACATCGCTATCTGTATAAACTTGGAAATATCTACACCGCTATCTGTATATATATGGAAATATCTACACCGCAATCTCTATAAACATGGAAATGTCTACACCGCTATCTGTATCAACATGGAAATATCTACATGGCTATCTCGACATACATGGAAATAACTACACCGCCTTCTGTATAAACATGGAAATACCTACACAATCATCTGTATAAACATGGAAATATCTACACCACTATCTGTATAAACATGGAAATATCTACACCGCCATCTATAAAAACATGTAAATATCTACACAGTCATCTGTATAAACATGGAAGTATCTACAATTTCATCTGTATAAACATGGAAATACCTACACTGCCATCTGTATACACGAGGTAATATCTACACAGCCATCTGTATAAACCTGGAAATATCTACACAGCTATGTGTATAAACATGGAAATAACTACACCGCTACTGTATAAACATGGAAATATCTACACCGCTATCTGTATAAAATGGAAATATCTACACCGCTATCTGTATAAACTTGGAAATATCTACACCGCCATCTCTATAAACATAGAAATATATCCACCGCTATCGGTATAAACATGGAATTATCTCCAACGCTATCTGTAAAAAAATGGAAATATCTACACCGCTATCCGTATAAACATGGAAATATCTACATTGCTATCTGCATGAACACGGAAATATCTACACTGCCATCTGTATAAATATGGAAATAGCGACACCGCTATCTGTATAAACATGGAAGTATCTACACCGCCATCTGAATAAACATGGAAATACCTACACAGCTATCTGTATAAGTATGGAAATATCTACACCGATATCTCTATAAACATGGAAATATCTACACAGCTATCACTACAAACATGGAAATATCTACACCACCATCTGCATAAACTTGGAAATATCTCCATCGCTATCTGTATAAACATGGACGCATCTACACCGCCATCTGAATAAACATGGAAATATCTACACAGCTATCTGTATAAATATGGAAATATCTACAGCGCTATCTCTATAATCATGGAAGTATCTACAACGCCAACTATATAATCATGGAAATATCTACACCGCAATCTGTATAAACATGGAAGTATCTACACCGCTATCGGTATAAACTTGGAAATGTCTACACCGCCATCTCTATAAACACGGAAATATATCCACCGCTATCTCTATAAATATGGAAATATCTCCACCACTATCTGTATAAACATGGAAATATCTACACCGCTATCTGTATAAACATGGGAATATCTACACCGCCATCTGTATAAACTTGGAAATATCTACACCGCTATCTGTATATATATGGAAATATCTACACCGCCATCTCTATGAACATGGAAATGTCTACACCGATATCTGTATAAACTTGAAAATATGTACATGGCTATCTCTATATACATGGAAATATATTCACCGCCATCTGTATAAACATGGAAATACCTACACAGTCATCTGTATTAACATGGAAATTCCTACACCACTATCTGTATAAGCATAGAAATATCTACACTGCCATCTGTATAAACATGGAAATATCTACACAGCCATCTCTATAAACATGGAAATATCTACATCGCTATCGGTAAAACATGGAAATAAACACACCGCTATCTGTATAAACATGGAAATATCTTCACCGCCATCTGTAAAAACATGGAAATATCTACACAGTCATCTGTATATACATGGAAGTGTCAACACCTCCATCTGTATAAACATGGAAATATCTACACTGCGATCTGTATACACTTGGAAATATCTACACAGCCATCTGTATAAACCTGGAAATATCTACAATGCTAATCTCTATGAACATGGAAATACCTACACCGCTCTCTGTATAAACATGGAAATATCTACACCGCTATCTGTATAAACATGCAAATATCTACACTGCTATCTGTATAAACGTGGTAATATCTACACCGCCATCTCTATAAACATGGAAATATATCCACCGCTATCTCTATATACATGGAAATATCTCCACCGCTATCTGTATAAACATGGAAATATCTACACCGCTATCTGTATAAACATGGAAATATCTACACCGCTATCTGTATAATCTTGGAAATATCTACGCCGCTATCTGTATACATATGGAAATACCTACACCGCCATCTCTATTAACATGGAAATGTCTACACCGCTATCTGTATAAACATGGAAATATCTACATGGCTATCTCTATATACATGGAAATATCTACACGGCCATCTTTATAAAAATGGAAATACCTACACAGTCGTCTCTATGAACATGGAAATATCTACACCACTAACTATATTAACATGGAAATATCTACACTGCATTCTGTATGAACTTGGAAATATCTACACAGCCATCTCTATAAAACTGAAAAAATCTACATCGCTATCTTTATAAACATGGAAATAGCCACACCGCTATCTGTATAAACATGGAAATATCTACAGCGCCATCTGTAAAAACATGGAAATATCTACACAGTCATCTGTATAAACATGGAAGAATCTACACTTCCATCTGTGAAAACATGGAAATATCTACACAACCAACTCTATTAACCTGGAAAAATCTTCATAGCTATCTTTATAAACATGGAAATAGCCACACCACTATCTGTATAAACATGGAAATATCTACAATGCCATCTGTATAAACATGGAATCATCCACACCGCTATCTGTATAAACATGGAAATATCTACACCACCCTCTGAATAAACATGGAAATACCTACACCGATATCTCTAAAAATATGGAAATATCTACACCGCTATCTGCATAAAGTTGGAAATATCTACACAGCCAACTGTATAAACATGGAAATATCTTCACCGCTATCTGTATAAACATGGAAATATCTCCACCGCTATCTGTATAAACATGGAAATAACTACATCGCTATCTCTATAGACATGGAAATTGCCACACCGCTATCTGTATAAACATGGAAATATCTACACTGCCATCTGTAAAAACATGGAAATATCTACACAGTCGTCTGTAGAAACATGGAAATATCTACATCTACATCTGTATAAACATGGAAATATATACAATGCCATCTGTATACACATGGAAATATCAACACAGCCATCTGTATAAACATGGAAATATCTACGCCGCTATCTGTATAAACATGGAAATACCTTCACCGATATCTGCATAAACATGGAAATGTCTACACCGCTATCTGTATAAACATGGATATATCTACACCGCTATCTGTATAAACTTGGAAATATCTACACCGTCATCAGTATAAACATAGAAACACCTACACAGTCATCTGTATAAACATGGAAATATCTACACCACTATCCGTATAAACATGGAAATGTCTACACTACGATCTGTATAAACATGGAAATATCTGCACAGGCATCTCTATAAACATGGAAATATCAACATCGCTATCTATATAAACATGGAAATATCCACACCGTTTTCTGTATAAACAAGGAAATATCTACACCACCATCTGTAAAAACATGGAAATATCTACACAGTTATCTGTGTAAACATGGAATTATCTACACCTAGATCTGTATAAACATGGAAATATCTACACCGCTATCTGTATAAACATGGAAATATCTACACCACTATCTGTATAAACTTCAGAATATCTACACCACCATCTCTATAAACATGGAAATATCTCCAACGCTATCGTTATAAACCTAGAAATATCTCCACCGCTATCTGTATAAACATGGAAATATCTCCACCGCTATCTCTATAAACATGGAAATATCTAAACCGCTATCTGTATAAACATGGAAATATCTACAACGCTATATGTATAAACATGGAAATATCTACACTGCTATATGTATAAACATGGAAATATCTACATCGCTATCTGTATAAACATGGAAATAACCACACCGCTATCACTATAAACATGGAAATATCTACACCGCCATGTGTAAAAACATGGAAATATCTACACAGTCATCTGTAGAAACAAGGAAGTATCTACACCTCCATCTGTATAAACATGGAAATATCTACACTGCCATCTGTATACACATGGAAATATCTACAAGGCAATCTGTATAAACATGGAAATATCTACACCGCTATCTCTACAAACATGGAAATACCTACACCGCTATCTGTATAAACATGGAAATAACTACACCGCTATCTGTATAAACATGGAAATATCTACAGCGCTATCTGTATAAACTTGGGAATATCTACACCGCCATCTCTATAAACATGGAAATATCTCCAATGCTATCGTTATAAACCTAGAAATATCTCCACCGCTATCTGTATAAACATGGAAATATCTACATTGCTATCTGCATGAACATGGAAATATCTACACTGCCGTCTGCATAAACATGGAATCAGCCACACCGCTATCTGTATAAACATGGAAATATCTACACCGCCAACTGAATAAACGTGGAAATATCTACACCGCTATCTGTATAAATATGGATATATCTACACCCCTCTCTCTATAATCATGGAAATATCTACACCGCTACCTGTATAAACATGGAAATACCTACACCGCTATCTCTATAAACATGGAAATATGTACACCGCTATTTGCATAAACTTGGAAACATCTACTCCACCAGCTGTATAAACATGGAAATATCTCCACCGCTATCTGTATAAACATGGAAATATCTACACTGCCATCTGTATAAACATGGAAATATCTACATGGCTATCTGTATAAACATGGATATAGCCACATCGCTATCTGTATAAACATGGAAATATCTACACCGTCATCTGTAAAGACATGGAAATATCTACACAGTCATCTGTATAAACATGGAAGTATCTACACCGCCATCTGTATAAACATCGAAATATCTACGCTGCCATCTGTATACACATGGAAATACCTACACAGCCATCTGTATAAACCTGGAAATATCTACAACGCTATCTCTATGAACATGGAAACAGCTTCACTGCTATCAATATGAACATGGAAATATCTACACTGCTATCTGTATAAACATGGAAATATCTAAACCACTATCTGTATAAACGTGGAAATACATACACCGCCATCTCTATAAACATGGAAATATATCCACCGCTATTTGTATAAACATGGAAATATATCCACCGCTATCTGTATAAGCATGTAAATATGTACACTGCTATCTGTATAAACATGGAATTATCTACATCGCTATCTGTATAAACTTGGAAATATCTACACCGCTATCTGTATACATATGGAAATATCTACACTGCCATCTCTATAAACATGGAAATGTCCACACCGCTATCAGTATCAACATGGAAATATCTACATGGCTATCTCGATATACATGGAAATATCTACACCGCCATCTGTATAAACATGGAAATACCTACACCGTCATCTGTATAAACATGGAAATATCTACACCACTATCTGTATAAACATGGAAATATCTACACTGCCATCTGTGTATACATGGAATTATCTACACAGCCATCTCTACAAACCTGGAAATATCTACATCGCTATCTGTAAAAACATGGAAATAGCCACACCGCTATCTGTATAAACAAGGAACTATCTACACCGCCATCTATTAAAACATGTAAATATCTACACAGTCATCTGTATAAACATGGAAGTATCTACACTTCCATCTGTATAAACATGGAAATATCTACACTGCCATCTGTATAGACATGGAAATATCTACACAGCCATGTATAAACCTGGAAATGTCTTCACCGCTATGTCTATAAACATGGAAATAACTACACCGCTATCTGTATAAACATGGAAGTATCTACACCGCTATCTATATAAAATGGAAATATCTACACCGCCATCTGTATGAACATAGAAATATATCCACCGCTATCGGTATAAACATGGAAATATCTCCACCACTATCTGTATAAACATGGAAATATCTCCACCACTATCTGTATAAAAATGGAAATAACTACACCGCAATTTGTATAAACATGGAAATATCTACATTGCTATCTGCATGAACATGGAAATATCTACACTGCCAACTGTATAAACATGGAAATAGCCACACCGCTATCTGTATAAACATGGAAGTATCTACACCGCCATCTGAATAAACATGGAAATACCCTCACGGCTATCTGTATAAGTATGGAAATATCTACACCGCTATCTCTATAAACATGGAAATATCTACACAGCTATCTCTATAAACATGGAAATACCTACACCGCCATCTGCATAAACATGCATATATCTCCACCGCTATCTCTATATACATGGAAATATCTACACCGCCATCTGTATAAAAATGCAAATACCTCCACAGTCGTCTGTATAAACATGGAAATATCTACACCACTATCTGTATAAACATGGAAATATCTACACTGCCATCTGTATAAACATGGAAACATCTACACAGCCATCTCTATAAACCTGGAAATATCTACATCGCTATCTGTATAAAGATGGAAATAGCCACACCGCTATCTGTATTAACATGGAAATATCTACACCGCCATCTGTAAAAACATGGAAATACGTTCAACGTCATGTGTATAAACATGGAAATATCTACACCTCCGTATGTATAAACATGGAAATATCTACACTGACATATCTATAAACCTGGAAATACCTACATCGCTATTTGCATAAACATGGAAATATCTACTCCGCAATCTGTAAAAACATGGACATATCTACACAGCCATCTGTATAAACATAGAACTATCTACACAGCTATCTGTATAAACATGGAAATATCTACAACCCTATCTATATAAACTTGGAAATATCTATGCCGACATCTGTATGAACTTGAAAATCTCTACACCGCCATCTGTATAAACATGGAAATAACTGCACCGCTATTTGTATAAACATGGAAATATATCCACCGCGATCTGTATAAACATGGAAATATCTACACCGCTATCTCTATAAACAAGGAAATATCTGCACCGCTATGTGTATAAACATGGAAATAACTGCACAGGTATCTGTATAAACATGGAAACATCTACATCGCTATCTGTATAAACATGGATATATCTACTCTGCCATCTGTATAAACATGGAAATAGCCACACCGCTGTCTGTATAAACATGGAATTAACTACACCACCATCTGAATAAAGATGGAAATGTCTACATGGCTATCTGTATAAATATGGAAATATCTACAATGCTCTCTCTGTAAACATGGAAATATCTACACAGTTGTCTGTATAAACATGGAAATATCTACACCTCCATCTGTATAAACATAGAAATATCTACACTGACTTCTATACACACATGGAAATATCTACACAGACTTCGGTATAAACATGGAAATATCTACACCGCTATCAGTATAAACATGGAAATACCTACACCGCTTTCTTTATAAATAAGGAAATACCTAAACCGCTATCTCCATAAACATGCAAATATCTACAATGCCATCTGTATAAACATGGAAATATCTACACCGCTATCTCTATAAACATGGAAATACCTACACCGCTATCTGTATAAACATGGAAATATCTACACCGCTATCTGTATAAACTTGGAAATATTTACACCGCCATCTCTATAAATATGGAAATATCTCCACCGCTATCTGTATAAACATGGAAATATCTCCACCGCTATCTCCATAAACATGGAAATACCTACACCGCTATCTGTATGAACATGGAAATATATACACCGCTGTCTGTTTAAACTTGGAGATATCCACATCGCTGTCTGTATAAATATGGAAATATCTACACCGCTATCACTATAAACGTGGAAATGTCTACACGGCTATCGGTATAAACATGGAAATATCTATATGGCTATCTCTATAAACATGGACATATCTACACCGCCATCTGTATAAACATGGAAATACCAACACAGTCATCTGTACAAACATGGAAATACCTGCACCACTATCTATATAAACATGGAAATATCTGCACTTCCATCTGTATAAACATAGAAATATCGACACAGCCATCTCTATAAACATGGAAATATCTACATTGCTATCTCTATAAACATGGAAATAGCCACACCGCTATCGGCATAAACGTGAAATTATCTACATTGGCTTCTGTAAAAAAATGAAAATATCTACACAGTCACCTGTATAAACATGGAAATATCTACAAAACATGGAAATATCTACATCGACATCTGTATACACATGGAAATATCTACACAGCCATCGGTATAAACATGGAAATATATACACTTCTATCTCTATAAACATGGAAATACCTACACCGCTATCAGTATAAACATGGAAATATCTACACCGCTATCTGTACAAACATGGACATATCCGCACCGCCATCTGTATGAACTTGGAAATATCTACCACGCCATCTGTATAAACATGGAAATATCTCCACCGTTATCTGTATAAACATGGAAATATCTCCACCGCTATCTGTATAAACATGGAAATATCTACATCACTATTTGTATAAACATAGAAATATCTGCACCGCTATCTGTATAAACATGGAAATATCAGCACCGCTATCTCTATAAACATGGAAATATCTACATCGACATCTGAATAAACATGGAAATATCTACAAGGCTATCCGTAAATATGAAAATATCCACACCACAATCATTATAAACATGGAAATATCTACAACGCTATCTCTATAAACATGGAAATATCTACACCGACATCTGTATAAACATGGAAATATATACACAGTCATCTGTATAAACATGGACATAAATACACCGCTAACTGTATAAACATGTAAATATCTACACCGCTATCTGTATAAACATGGAAATATGTACACCGCTATCTGTAGAAATATGGAAATACCTACACCGCTATCTGTATAAACTTGGAAATATCTACAGTGCTATCTGTATAAATATGGAAATATCTACACCGCTATGTCTATAAACTTAGAAACGCCTCCACCTCTATATGTATAAACATGGAAATATCTACATGGCTATCTCTATAAACATGGAAATATCTACACTACCATCTGTATAAACATGAAAATACCTAAACAGTCATCTGTATAAACATGGAAATATCTACAGCACTCTCTGTATACACATGGAAATATCTACACTGCCATCTGTATAAACATGGAAGTATCTACACAGCAATCTCTATAAACATGGAAATATCTACATCGCTATCTGCATAAACATGGAAATATCTACACAGCTATCTCTATAAACATAGAAATGCCTACAATTCTATCTGTATAAACATGGAAATACCTACATGACTATCTCTATAAACATGGAAATGTATACACAGCCATCTCTATAAACATGGAAATATCTACATCGCTATCTGTATAGACATGTAAATAGCCACACCGCTGTCTGTCTAAACCTGCAAATATCTACACCGCCAACTGTAAAAACATGGAAATATCTACACCGCTATCTGTATAAACATGGATATATCTACACCGCTAACACTGTAAACACAAATACCTACAGCGCTATCTCTATAAACATGGAAATGTTTACATCGCTATCTCTATAAACATAGAAATATCTTCACCACCATCTCTATAAACTTGGAATTATCTACACCACCATCTGTATAAGCTTCCAAATCTCTAAACCGCCATCAGTATAAATATGGAAATATCTACACCGCCATCTGTATAAGCATGGAAATATCTACACTGCCATCTGTATAAAGATGGAAATATCTACACCACGAGCTGTATAAACATGGAAATATCTACACTGCTATCTTTATAAACATGGAAATACCAACACTGCTATCAGTATAAACATGGAAATAACTGCACCGCTATCTGTATAAACATGGAAATATCTACACCGCTATCTCTATACACATGTAAATATCTACACCGCCATTTCTATAAACATGGAAATATATACACCGCCACCTCTATAAACATGGAGATACCTACACCGCCATCTACATGAACAAGGAAATATCTACACCGCCATCTATATTAACATGGAAATATCTACATAGCCTTCTGTATAAACATGCAAATGTCTACACTGCCATCTGTAGAGAGAAATATCTACACCGCGATCTGTGTAAACATAGAAATATCTACACCGCTTTCTGCATAAACATGGAAATATCTACAGCGCTATGTGTATAAACATGGAAATATGTACACCATGATCTGTATAAACATGGAAATATCTACACCGCTATCTGTATTAAGATGGAAATATCTAACCGCTATCTGTATAAACATGGATGTAACTACACTGCTATCTATATAAATGGGGAAATATTTTAAACCCTATCTCTATGAACATGGAAATATCTACACCGCCATCTGTATAACCATGGAAATACATACACTGCCATCGGTGTAAACATGGAAATATCTTCACTGCCATCTGTATAAACATGTAAATATCTCCACCGCTATCAGTATAAACTTGGAAATATCTATAGCACTATCTGTATAAACATGGAAATATCTACACCACTATCTGTATAAACATGGAAATATCTACACAGCTATCTGTGTAAACTTGGAAATATCTACATAGCTATGTGTGTAAAGATGGACATATCTACACCGCAATCTGTACAAAGATGGAAATATCTACACCGCTATCTCTGTAAACATGGAAATATCCACACCGCTACCTATATAAACATTGAAATATCTACACCGCTGTCCGTATAAAGAAGGAAGTATCTACACCGCGATCTGTATAAACATGGAAATATCTACACCGCCATCTGTATAAACATGGAAATATCTATACCGCTATCTGTATAAATATGGAAATATCTACACTGTTATCTCTATAAACATGGAAATATCTACACCGCTATGTTTATAAACATGGATATATCTACAACGTTATCTCTATAAACATGGAAATATCTACACTGCCATCTGTATAAACATGCAAATATCTACACAGTCATCTGTATAAGCATGAAAATATCTACACGAACATCTATATAAACATGAAAATAACTACACAGCCATCTGAATACACATGTAAATATCTACACTGCCATCTGTATACACACGGAAATATCTACACAGCCATCTGTATAAACATGGAAATATCTACCCCGCTACCTCTATAAACATGGAAATACCTACAACGCTATCTCTATAATTATGGAAATATATACACCGCAATCTCCATAAACATGGAAATATCTACACCGCGATCTATATAAACATGAATATATCTACACCGCCATCTCCAGAAATATGGAACTACCTACACCGCCATCTGTATATACATGGAAATATCTACACCATTATCTGTATAAACATGGAAATATCTACAGTGCCTTCTGTGTAAACATGGAAATATCTACAACGCTATCTGTATAAACATGGAAATACCTGCACCGCTATCTGTATAAACTTGGAAGTATCTACAACGCTACACCCTATAAAAATGGAAATATCAACACCGCTATCCGTATAAACGTGGAAGTATCTACACTGTCATCTGTACAAACATGGAAATATCTACACCGCTATCACTATAAACATGGAAATACCTACTCTTCTATCTCTATAATCATGGAAATGTCTACTCCGCTATCTCTATAAGCGTGGAAATATCTACACCGCCATTCTATAAGCTTGGTAATATCTACACCACCATCTGCATAAACATGGAGATATCTACACCACCAACAGCATAAACATGGGAATATCAACACCGCCATCTGTATAAACATGGAAATATCTACACCACTGTCTGTATGAACATGGAAATATCTGCAACGCTGTCAGTGTAATCATGGAAATATCAACACCGCTATCTGTGTAAACATGGAAATATCTACACGGCTATCTGTATAAAGATGGAAATCTCTACACCGCAATCTGTATAACGTGGAAATATCTACATCGCTTCTGTATAAACAAGGAAATATCTACACCACCATCTGTATAAACAGCAGAAAATCTACACTGCCATCTGTATAAACATGGAAATAACTACAACGCTATCTGTATAAATAAGGAAATATCTACACCGTTATCTCTATAAACATGGAAATATCTACACCGCTATCTTTACAAACATGGAAATATCTACACTGATATCTCTATAAACATGGAAATATCTACACCACCATCTGTATAAACATGCAAATATCTACACAGTCAGCTGTGTAAACATGGAAATATGTACATCACCATCTCTATAAAGATGGAAATATCTACACTGCCATCTGTATACACATGGAAAGATCTACACAGCCATGTGTATAAACCTAGAATTACCTACACCGCTATCTCTATAAACATTGAAATATCTACACCGCAATCTCTATAACATGAAAATATCTACACCGCCATCTCTATAAACATGAAAATACACCGCCATCTCCAGAAACATGGATCTATAAACACCGCCATCTGAATAAACATGGAAATATCTACAACACTATCTGTATAAACATGCAAATATCTACCCCGCTATCTGTATAAATACGGAAATATCTACACCGATATCTCTGTAAACTTGGAAATGTCTACACCGATATCTGTATAAACATGAAATTTCTACACCGGTATCTCTATAAACATGAAAATATCTACACTGACATCTGTATAAACATGGAAATACCTACACTGTAATCTGTAAACATGGAAATATCTACACCCCATCTGTATAAACATGGAAATATTTACACTGCCATCTGTATAAACATGGAAATATCTACACAGACAACTCTATAAACATGGAAATATCTACACCGCTGTCTGTAAAAACTTGGAAATACCTACACCACTACCTGTATAAACATGGAAATATCTACACCGCTATCCCTATAAACATGGAAATATCAACACCGCTATCCGTATAAACATGGAAATATCTACAATGCTATCTGTATAAACATGGAAATATCTACACCGCTATCACTATAAACATGGAAATACCTACAAGGCTATCTCTATAATCATAGAAATATCTACACCGCCATCTCTATAAACTAGGAAATATCTACACACCCATCTGCATAAACATGGAAATATCTACACGGCTATCAGTATAAACATGGAAATAACTGTAACACTATCTGTGTAAACATGAAAATATCTACTCCGCTATCTGTGTAAACATGGAAATATCCACATCGCTATCTGTATAAAGATGGAAATATCTACACCGATATCTGTATAAACGTGGAAATATCTACCTCGCTATCTGTATAAACGTGCAAATATATACAACGCTATCTGTATAAACGTGGAAATATCTACATCGATATCTGTATAAACGTGGAAATATCTCTACAGCTATCTGTATAAACGTGTAAATATCTACACCGCTATCTGTATAAACATGGAAATATCTACACTGTTATCTGCATAAACATGGCAGTATCTACAACGCTATCTGTGTAAACATGGAAATATCTACACAGCTATCTGTGTAAAGTTGGAAATATCTACTCCACCATCTGTATAAACATGGAAATATCTACACTGCCATCTGTACACACGTGGAAATATCTACACCGCCATCTCTATAAACATGGAAATATCTACACCGCTATCTCTATAAACATGGAAATATCTGCTCTGCTATCTGTATAAACATGGAAATACCTACATCCCTATCTGTATAAACTTGGAAATCTCTCCACTGCTATCAGTATAAACATGGAATTATCTACACCGCAATCTGGATAAACATGGAAATATCTACACCGCTATATGTATTAACATGGAAATATCTACAACAATAACTGTGTAAACATGGAAACGTCTACACAGCTATCTGTGTAAACTTGGAAATAACTACAACGCTATCTGTGTAAAGATGGAAATATTTACACCGCAATCTGTGCAAACATGGAAATATCTACACCACTGTCTCTGTAAACATGGAAATATCTACACCGCTATCTGCATAAACCTGGAAATATCTACACCACTGTCTATATAAACTTGGAAATATCCACACCGCTATCTGTATAAACATGGAAATATGTACCCCGGGATCTTTATAAACATGGAAATATCTAAACCGCTATCTGTATAAATATGGAAATATCTACACCGCTATCCCTATAAACATGGAAATATCTACACCGTTATCTGTATAAACATGGAAATTCTACAGCGTTATCTCTATAAACATGGAAATATCTGCACCGCCATCTGTATAAACATACAAATATCTAAACAGTCATCAGTATAAACATGGAAATATCTACACAACCATCCCTAGAAACATGGAAATATCTACACTGCCATCTGTATAAACATGGAAATATTTACACAGCCTCCTGTATAAACATGGAAATAACTACACCGCTATCTCTATAAACATGGAAATACCTACACCCCTATCTCTATAAACATTGAACTATCTACTCCGTAATCCCCAGAAACGTGGAAATATCTACACCGCTAACTGTATAAATGTGGAAATATCTACACCGCTATCTGTATAAACGTGGAAATATCTACAATGCTATCTGAATAAACGTGGAAATATCTACATCGATGTCTGTATAAACGTGCAAATATCTCCAACGCTATCTGTATAAACGTGGAAATATATACACAGCTATCTGTGTAAACATGGAAGTATCCACAACGCTATCTGTGTAAACATGGAAATATCTACACAGCTATCAGTGTAAACTTGGAAATATCTACACCACCATCTGCACAAATATGGAAATATCTACACCACTATCTCTATAAACATGGAAATATCTACACCGCCATCTGCATAAACATGGAAATATCTACACAGTCATCTGTATATACATGGAAATATCTGCACCGCCAACTGTATAGACATGGAAATATCTACACTGCCATCTGTATACACATGGAAATATCTACAACATTATCTCTCTAAACATGAAAATATTTGCCCCGCTATCTGTATAAACATGGAAATATTACACCGCTATCTGTATAAACATGGAAATATTTACACCACTTTCTCTATAAACATGGAAATATCTACACGGCTATCTCTACAAACATGTTAATATGTACACCGCCATCTGTATAAACATGGAAATAACCACAAAGTCATCGGTATAAACATGGAAATATCTACACCGCCATCTGTGTATACATGGAAATATCTACACTGCCATCTATATAAACATGGAAACAACTACATCTCCATCTGTACAAACATGGAAATATCTACACTGCCTTCTGTATACACAGGGAAATATCGACACCGCCTACTGTATAAATATGGAAATATATACAGGGCCATCTGTATACACAAGGAAATTACTACACCGCTATCTGTATAAACATGGAAATATCTTCCCCGCTATCTCTATAAACATGGAAATATCTCCACCGCTATCTCTATAAACATGGAAATATCTCTACCGCTATCTGTATAAAGATGGAAATATCTACACCAATATCTCTATAAACATGGAAATATCTACGCTGCCATCTGTATAAAGATGGAAATATCTACACTGCGAGCTGTATAAACATGGAAATATCTACACCGCTATGTGTATAAACATGGAAATATCTACACCACCATCTCTATAAGCATGGATATATCTACACTACCATCTGTATAAACATGGAAATATCTTCACAGCCATCTGTATAAACATGTAAATATCTACACCGCTATCTGTATAAACTTGGAAATATCTCCAACGCTATCTCTATAAACATGGAAATATTTCCAATGATATCTTTACAAACATGGAAATATCTACACCGCTATCTCTTTAAAAATGGAAATATCTGCATTGCTATCTGTATAAACACGGAAATATCTACACCGCTATCTCTATTAACATGGAAATATCTACACCGCTCTCTTTATAAACATGGAAATATCTACACCGATATATATATAAACATGGAAATATCTACAACACTATCTGTGTAAACATGAAAATGTCTACACAGCTATCTGAGTAAACATGGAAATATGTACACTGCAATCTGTGCAAATATGGAAATATCTACACCGCTATCACTGCAAACATGGAAATATGTACACCGCTATCTGTATAAACATGGAAATATCTATGCCGCTATGTGAATAAACATGGAAATATCTACAGCACCAACTTTGTAAACATGGAAATATCTACACCGCTATTTGTATAAACATGGTAATATCTACACCGCTATCTGTATAAACATGGAAATATCTATACAGCTATCTGTGTAAACATGGAAATATCTACATGGCTATCTCTACAAACAAGGAAACATCTACACCGTCATCTGTATAAACATGGAAATACCTACACAGTCATCTGTATAAACATGGAAATATCTACACCACTATCTGTATGAAGATGGAAATATCTACACCACGAACTGTATAAACATGGAAATATGTACACCGCTATCTGTATAAACATGGAAATATCTACACCGCTATCTGTAGAAACATGGAAATATCTACACCGCTATTTGTATAAATATGGAAATACCTACAAAACTATCTCTATAAACATGAAAATGTCAACACCCCTATCTGTGAAAACATGGAAATATCTACATGGCTATTTCTATTAAAATGGCAACATCTACACCGACATCTGTATATACATGGAAATACCTACACAGTCATTTTTATAAACATGGAAATAACTACAACACTATCTCTATAAACCTGGAAATATGTACAATGCCATCTGTGTAAACATGGAAATATCTACAACGCCACCTGTATAAACATGGAAATATCTACTCTGCTATCTCTATAAACATGGAAATAGCCACACTGCAATCTGCATAAAGATGAAAATATCTACATGGTTATCTCTATAAACATGGAAATATCTACACCGCCATCTGTATAAACATGGAAATACCTACACAGTCATCTGTATAAACATGGAAATATCTACACAGCCATCTCTATAAACATGGAAATATCTACACCGCTATCTGTATACACATGGAAATAGCCACACCGATATCTGTATAAACATGGAAATATCTACGACACTACCAGTAAAAACATGGAAATAACTACTCAGTCATCAGTATAAACATGGAAAAATCTACACCTCCATCTGTATACACAAGGAAATAGCTACACTGCCATCTGTATACACATGGAAATATCTACACAGCCATCTGATTAAACATGGAAATATCTACTCCGCTGTCTGTATAAATATGGAAATACCTACACCGCTATCTCTATAAAGATAGAAATATCTACACCGCTATCTGTATAAACATGGAAATATCTCCACCGCTGTCTGTATAAACATTTAAACATCTACACCGCTATCTGTATAAAAATGGAAATATCTACACCGCTATCTGTATAAACATGGAAATATCTACACCACGATCGGCACAAACATGGAACGATCTACACCACTATCTGTATAAACGTGTAAATATCTACACAGCTATCTGTATAAGCATGGAAATATCTACACGGGTATCTGTATAAACATGTAAATATTTACACAGCTATCTCTATAAACATGGAAATAACTACACCGCTATCTGTATAAACAAGGAAATATCTACACTGCTGTCTGTATTAACTTGGAAATATCTACACAGTCATCTGTATAAACATGGAAATATCTAAACTGCCATCAGTATAAACATGGAAATGTCAACACAGCCCTCTGCATAAACAGGGAAATATCTGCACAGCCATATGTATAAATATGGAAATGTCTACATTGGTATCTATATAAACATGGAAATATCTCCACTGCTATTTGTATAAACATGGAAATATATACACCGCTAACTGTATAAACCTGGAAATACCTACACCAGTATCTCTATAAACATGGATATATCTACAGCGCTATCTCTATAAACAAGGAAATATCTACACCGTCATATCTATAAACATGAAAATATCTCCACTGCCATCTCCATAAACATGGAACTATCTACACCGCCATCTTTATAAACATGGAAATATCTACACCGCCATCTGTATAAACATGGAAATATCTACACCGTCATCTGTATATAAATGGAAATACCGACACGGCGAGCTTCTTAAACATGGAAATATCTACACCGCTATCTGTATCAACGTGGAAATACCAACACAGCTATCTCTATAAACGTGGAAATATCTACACCGCTATCTGTATAAACATGGAAATATCTACACCGCTATCTCTGTGAAGATGGAAATATCTACACCACTATCAGTGTAAAGATGGAAATATCTACACCGCTGTCTGTGTAAACATGGAAATATCTACACCCCTCTGTCTAAAAACATGGAAATATCTACACCGCCATCTCTATAAACATGGAAATATCTACACCGCCATCTGCATAAACATGGAAATATCTACACGGCAATCTGTATAAACATGGAAATATCTACACCGCCACCTGTATAAACATGGAAATATCTACACCATGATCTATATAAACATGGAAATATCTACACCGCTCTCTGTATAAACATAGAAATATCTACACCGCTATCTCTATAAACATGGAAATATTTACAGCGCTATCTGTACAAACCTGGAAACATCTAAACCGCTATCTCTGTAAACATGGAAATATCTACACTGCCATCTGTAAAAAGATGGAAATATCTACACCGCTATCTGTATAAAAATGGAAATATCTACACCACGATCTGTATAAACTTGGAAATATCTACACGGCTATCTGTATAAACATGGAAATATCTACACCGCTATCTCTATAAACATGAAAATATCTACACCGAGATCTGTATAAACATGGAAATATGCACACCCCTATCTGTGTAAACATGGAAATATTTACACCGCTATCTGTATAAATATGGAAATATCTAGACCGCTATCTCTATTAACATGGAAATATCTACACCGCTATCTCTATAAACATGGAAATATCTACACTGCCATCTCTATAAACATGGAAATAACCTCACCGCTATCTCTATAAACATGGAAAATCTACATCGCAATCTCTATAAACATTGAAATACATACACCACCATCTCTATGAACATGGAGATATCTACACTGCCATCTACGTAATCAAGGAAATATCTACAACGCCATCTATATAAACATGGAAATATCTACCCCGACATCTGTATAAATATGGAAATATCTACACTGCCTTCTGTAGAAAGATGGATATATCCACGCCACTATCTGTAAAAACGTGAAAATATCTACACCAATATCTGTATAAAAATGGAAATATCTATACCGCTATCTGTGTAAACATGGAAATATCTACACTGCTATCTGTATAAATATGGAAATATCTCCACCGGTATCTCTATAAACATGGAAATATGCACAACACTATCTGTAAAAACATGGAAATATCCACACCGCTATCTCTATAATCATGGAAATATCTACACCGCTATCTCTATAAACCTGGAAATATATACACCGCTATCTGTGTAAAGATTTAAATATCTACACCGCTATCTGTGTAAACATGGAGATCTCTACACCGCCATCTGTATAAATATGGCAATGTCTACACCGTTATCTCTACAAACATGGAAATATCTACACCGCCATCTGCAAAAACATAGAAATACCTACACCGCTATCTCAATAAACATGGAAATATCTACACCGCCATTTGTAAAACAAGGAAATATCTTCACAGTCATCTGTATAAATATGGAAATATCTACACTGCGATCTGTATACAAATGGAAATACCTACACCGGTATCTCTATACACATGGAAATATCTACACCGCTATCTCTATAAACATGGAAATATCTACACCGCCTTCTCTATAAACATGAAGATATCTACACCGCCATCTCTATAAACATGGAAATATCTACACTGCGCTCTGTATAAAAATGAAAATATCTACACCGCTATCTGTACCAACGTGGAAATAACAACACCGCTATCTGTATAAACATGGAAATATCTACACCGCTGTCTGTATAAACTTGGAAATATCTACACCGTGATCTGTATATACATGGAAATATCTACACCGCTATGTGTATCAACATGGAAATATCTACACCGCTATCTGTATAAACATGGAAATACCTACACCGCAATTTTTATAAATATGGAAATATCTACACCGCTATATCTATAAACTTGGACATAAATACACTGCTATCTGTATAAACATGGAAATATCTACACTGCTGTCTGTATTAACAGGGAAATATCTACACAGTCATCTGTATAAACATGGAAATATCTACACTGCCATCTCCATAAACATGGAAATAACTACACAGCACTGTGTATAAACATGGAAATACCTACACTGCCATCTGTATACAGATGGAAATATCTACACAGCCATCTGTATAAACATGGAAATATCTACAACACAATCTCTATAAACATGGAAATTCCTACACCGGTACCTCTATAAACATGGTAATAACCGCACCACCATCTCTATGAACATGAAAATATCTACACTGCCATCTCAAGAAACAGGGAACTATCTACAACGCCAGCTGTATAAACATGGAAATATCTACACCGCCATCTGTATAAGCATGTTAATATCTACACAGTCATCTGTATAAGCATGGAAATATCTACACTGCCATCTGTATAAACATGGAAATATGTACACCGTGAGCTGTATAAACATGGAAATATCTCCACTGCTATCTGTATAAACGTGGAAATATCTACACCGCTGTCTCCATAAATATGGAAATACCTACAACTCTATCTGTATAAACATGGAAACACCTACACCACAATTTGAATAAATATGGAAATATCTACACCGCTCTCTCCATAAACTTGGAAATAACTACACCGCTATCTGTATAAACATGGAAATAGCTACACTGCTATCTGTATTAACAGGGAAATATCTACACAGTCATCTGTATAAACATGGAAATATCTACACTGCCGTCTCTATAAACATGGAAATAACTGCACAGCCCTGTGTATAAACATGGAAATATCTACACTGCCATCTGTATACAGATGGAAATGTCTACACAGCCATCAGTATAAACATGGAAATATCTACATCACTAACTCTATAAACATGGAAATATCTACACCACCATCTCTATAAACATGAATATATTTACATTGCCATCTCCATAAACATGGAACTATCTACACGGTCATCTGTATAAACATGGAAATACCTACACCGCCATCTGTATAAGCATGGAAATATATACACTGCTATTTGTATAAAAATGGACATATCTACACCGCGAGCTGTGTAAACATGGAAATACCTACACCGCTATCCGTATAAACATGGAAATACCAACACCGCTATCTCTATAAACATGGAAATTTCTACACCGCTATCTCTATAAACATGGAAATATCTACACCGTTATATCTATAAACATGGAAATATCTACAAGGCTATCAGTGAAAAGATGGAAATATCTAAACTGCTATCTGTGTAAAAATGGAAATATCTACATCGCTATCTATAGAAACATGGAAATATCTACACCGCCATCTGTATAAACATGGAAATATCTACACTGCTACCTGTATAAACATGGAAATATCTACACCACGGTCTGTATAAACACGGTAAGATCTACACCGCTGTCTGTATAAACATGGAAATATCTACACCGCTATCTGTATGAACATGGAAATATCTACACCGCTATCTGTATAAACATTGAAATACCTACACCGCCATCTGTATAAATATGGAAATATCTACACTGATATCTCAATAAACATGGAAATATCTACACGACCATCTGTAAAACATAGAAATAACCACACAGTCATCTGAATAAACTTGGAAATATCTACACCACCATCTGTGTAAACATGGAAATAGCTACACTGCCATCTGTATAAACATGGAATTATCTTCACCGCTATCTCTTCAAACATGGGAATACATACACCGGTATCTCTATAAACATGGAAATATCTACACCGCTATCTGTGTAAACATGGAAATATCTACACGGCCAACTGTATAAAGATGGAAATATCAACACAACATCTGTATAAACATCGGAATATCTACACCGCTATCTGCATAAAAATGGAAATATCTACACCGCGATCCGTATAAACATGGAAACATCTTCACCATGATCTGTATAAACATGGAAATCTCTACACCGCTATCTGTATAAACATGGAAATATCTACACTGCCGTCTGTATAAAGATGGAAATATCTACACCGCGAGCTTTATAAACATGGAAATATCTTCACCGCTATCTGTATAAACATGGAAACACCTACACCGCCGTTTGTATAAATATGGAAATATCTACACCGCTATCTCTATAAACTTCGAAATAACTACACCGCTATCTGTATGAACATGGAAATAGCTACACTGCTGTCTGTATTAACAGGGAAATATCTACACAGTCATCTGTATAAACATGGAAATATCTACACTGCCGTCTCTATAAACATGGAAATAACTGCACAGCTCAGTGTATAAACATGGAAATATCTACACTGCCATCTGTATACAGATGGAAATATCTACACAGCCATCTGTATAAACATGGAAATATCTACAACACTATCTCTATAAACATGGAAATACCTACACCGGTATCTCTATAAACATGGTGAACCCGAACCGCCATCTCTATAAACATGAAAATATCTACACTGCCATCTCCATAAACACGGAACTACCTACACCGCCATCTGTATAAACATTGAAATATCTACACCGCCATCTGTATAAACATGTTAATATCTACAGAGTCATCTGAACAAACATGGAAATATCTACACTGACATCTGTATAAACATGGAAATATGTACACCGCGAGCTCTATAAACATGGAAATATCTCAACTGCTATCTGCATACAATGGAAATATCTACTCCGCTATCTCTATAAATATGGAAATTCCTACACTGCTCTCTGTATAAACATGGAAATATCTACAATTCTATCTGTGTAAAGATGGAAATATCTAAACCGCTATCTCTGTAAAGATGGAAATATCTACACCGCTATCTGTGTAAACATGGAAATATCTAAACCGCGATCTGCGTAAATATGGAAAGATCTAAACCGCTATCTGTAAACATGGAAATATCTACACCGCTATCTGTATAAACATGGAAATATCTCCACTGCCATCTGTATAAACATGGAATTATCTACACCGCTATCTCTACAAACATGGGAATACCTACACCGGTATCTCTATAAACATGGAAATATCTACACCGTTATCTGTGTAAACGTGGAAATATCTACACGGCCAACTGTATAAAGATGGAAATATCAACACAACATCTGTATAAACGTCGAAATATCTACACCGCTATCTGCATAAAAATGGAAATATCAACACCGCGATACGTATAAACATGGAAATAAGTTCACCATGATCTGTATAAACATGGAAATCACTACACCGCTATCTGTATAAACATGGAAATATCTACACTGCCGTCTGTATAAAGATGGAAATATCTACACCGCTAGCTCTATAAATATGGAAATTCCTACACCGCTATCTGTATAAACATGGAAATATCTACAATTCTATCTGTGTAAAGATGGAAATATCTACACCGCCATCTCTATAAACATGAAAATATTTACACTGCCATCTCCACAAACATGGAACTATCTACAGAGCCATCTGTATAAGCATGGAAATATATACACTGCCACTTGTATAAAAATGGAAATATCTACACCGCGAGCTGTGTAAACATGGAAATACCTACACATCTATCCCTATAAACATGGAAATACCAACACCGCTATCTCTATAAACATGGAAATATCCACACCGCTATCTCTATAAACATGGAAATATCTACACCGCTATCTGTGTAAAGATGGAAATATCTACAAGGATATCAGTGGAAAGATGGAAATATCTAAACTGCTATCTGTGTAAACATGGAAATATCTACATCCCTATCTATAGAAACATGGAAATATCTACACCGCCGTCTGTATTAACATGGAAATGTCTACACTGCTACCTGTATAAACATGGATATATCTACACCACGGTCTGTATAAACACGGAAAGATCTACACCGCTGTCTCTATAAACATGGAAATACCTACACCGCTATCTGTATGAACATGGAAATATCTACACCGCTATCTGTATAAACATTCAAATATCTACACCGCCATCTGTTTAAATATGGAAATATCTACACTGTTATCTCAATAAACATGGAAATATCTACACGACCATCTGTAAAACATAGAAATAACTACACAGTCATCTGAATAATCATGGAAATATCTACACCACCATCTGTATAAACATGGAAATATCTACACTGCCATCTGTATACACATTGAAATATCTACACAGCCATCTGTATAAACATGGAATTATCTACACCGCTATCTCTACAAACATGGGAATACCTACACCGGTATCTCTATAAACATGGAAATATCTACACCGCTATCTGTGTAAACGTGGAAATATCTACACGGCCAACTGTATAAAGATGGAAATATCAACACAACATCTGTCTAAACATCGAAATATCTACACCGCTACCTGCATAAAAATGTAAATATCTATACCGCGATCCGTATAAACATGGAAATATCTTCACCATGATCTGTATAAACATGGAAATCTCTACACCGCTATCTGTAAAACATGGAAATATCTACACTGCCGTCTGTATAAAGATGGAAATATCTACACCGCGAGCTTTATAAACATGGAAATATCTTCACCGCTATCTGTATAAACATGGAAACACCTACACCGCAATTTGTATAAGTATGGAAATATCTACACCGCTATCTCTATAAACTTGGAAATAACTACACCGCTATCTGTATAAACATGGAAATAGCTACACTGCTGTCTGTATTAACAGGGAAATATCTACACAGTCATCTGTATAAACATGGAAATATCTACACTGCCGTCTCTATAATCATGGAAATAACTGGACAGCCCTGTGTATAAACATGGAAATATCTACACTGCCATCTGTATACAGATGGATATATCTACACAGCCATCTGTATAAACATGGAAATATCTACTACACTATCTCTATAAACATGGAAATACCTACACCGGTATCTCTATAAACATGGTAAACCCGCACCGCCATCTCTAGAAACATGAAAATATCTACACTGCCATCTCCATCAACACGGAACTATCTACACCGCCATCTGTATAAACATGGAAATATCTACACCGCTATCTCTATAAACATGGAAATAACTACACAGCTATCTGTATAAACATGGAAATATCTACACTGCTATCTCTATAAACATGGAAATATATACACCACCATCTGCATAAAGATGGAAATATCTACACAGCCATCTATATACACATGGAAATATCTACACCGCTATCTCTATAAACATGGAAATACCTACACAGGTATCTCTATAAACATGGAAATATCTACACCGCCATCTCTATAAACATGAATATATTTACACTGCCATCTCCATAAACATGGAACTATCTACACCGCCATCTGTATAAACATGGAAATATCTACACCGCTATCTGTGTAAACATGGAAATATCTACACGGCCAACTGTATAAAGATGGAAATATCAACACAACATCTGTTTAAACATCGAAATATCTAAACCGCTATCTGCATAAAAATGGAAATATCTACACCGCGATCCATATAAACATGGAAATATCTTCACCATGATCTGTATAAACATGGAAATCTCTACACCGCTATCTGTATAAACATGGAAATATCTACACTGCCGTCTGTATAAAGATGGAAATATCTACACCGCGAGCATTATAAACATGGAAATATCTTCACCGCTATCTGTATAAACATGGAAATACCAACACCGCTATCTGTATAAAAATGGAAATATCTGCACTGCTATTTCTATAAACAGGGAAATACCTACACCGCTATATCTATAAACATGGAAATATATACACCGCCATCTCTATATACATGGAAATATCTACACTGCCATCTACATAAACAAGGAAATATCTACACCGCCATCTGTATAAAAATGGAAATATCTACACTGCCATCTGTGGAAAGATGGAAATATCTACAGCGCGGTCTGTATAAACATGGAATTATCTACACCGCTATCTCTATAAACATGGAAATATCTACAACGTTATCTGTATAAACATGGAAATATCTACACCATGATCTGTATAAACATGGAAATATGTACAGAGCTCTCTGTATAAAGATGGAAATACCTACACCATTATCTGTAACCATGGAAATATCTTCACCGCTATCTGTATAAATATGGAAATATTTACACCGCTATTTCTATAAACATGGAAATATCTACACCGTCATCTGTATTAACATGGAAATATCTACACAGTAATCTGTATAAACAGGAAAATATCTACACTGCCATCTATATAAACATGGAAATATCTACACAGCCCACTGTATAAACTTGGAAATATCTGCAGAGCCATCTGTATAAACATCAAAATATCTACACCGCTATCTGTATAAACATAGAAATATCTACACCACTACCTCTATAAGCATGATAATATCTACACCACTATCTGTATAAACATGGAAATACCTACACCACGATCTCTATAAACATGGAAAGATCTACAGCACCATCTGTATAAATACGGAAATATCTACACCGCTATCTCCATAAACATGGAAATCTCTACTCCGCCATCTGCATAAACATGGAAATATATACACCGCTGTCTCTATAAACATGGCAATATCTACACCGCCCTCTGCAAAAACATTGACATATCTACACAGTCATCTGTATAAACATGGAAATATCTACACCGCCATCTGTATACACATGGAAATATCTACACTGCCTTCTGTATACACATGGAAATATCTACACAGCCATCTGTATAAACATGGAAATATCTACACCGCTATCTCTACAAACATGGAAATACCTACACCGCTATCTCTATAAACATGGAAATATCTACACCGCCATATGTAAAATCACGGAAATACCTACACAGTGATCTGTATAAACATGGAAATATCTACTCCACCATCTGTATAAACATGGAAATATCTACCCAGCTATCTCTATAAATACGGAAATACCTACACCGCTATCTCTATAAACATGGAAATATCTAAACTGCCATCTGTAGAAAGATGGAAATACGTACACCGCGATCTGTATAAACCTGGAAATATCTACACCGCTATCTGTATGAACATGGAAGTATCTACACCGCGATCTCTCTAAACACGGAAATATCTACACCGCTATCTCTATAAACATGGAAATATCTACACCGCCATCCATATAAACATGGAAATACCTACACAGTCATCTGTATAAACATGGAAATATCTACACCACCATCTGTATAAACATGGAAATACCTACACTGCTATCTGTATAAACATGGAAATACCTACACTGCTATCTGTATAAAGATGTAAATATCTACAGCGCCAGCTGTATAAACGTGGAAGTATCTTCAACGCTATCAGCATAAACATGGAAATACCAACACCGCTATCTGTATAAACATGGAAATATCTACACCGCTGTCTGAATAAACATGGAAATATATACACCGCTGTCTGTATAAACATGGAAATATCTACACTGCTATCTCCATAAACATGGAAATATCTACACAGCCATCTGTATAAACATGGAAATATCTACACCGCCATCTCTAGAAACATGAAATTACCTACACTGCCATCTCCATAAACTTGGAACTATCTACTGTGCCATCTGTATACACATGGAAATAGCTACACAGCCATCTGTATAAACATGGAAATATCTACACCGCTATCTGTATAAACATGGCAATATCTACACCGCTATCTGTATAAACATGGAAATACCTACACCGCTCTCACCATAAACATGGAAATACCTACACCGCTATCACTATAAACATGGAAATACCTACACCGCTATCACTCTAAACATGGAAAAACCTATACCGCTATCGCTTTATACATGGAAATACCTACACCGCTATCTCTATAAACCTGGAAATATGTACACCACCATCTCTATAAACATGGAAATATCTACCCTGCCATCTGTATACACATGGAAATATCTACAAAGCCATGTGTAAAAACATGGAAATATCTACACCACTATCTGTATAAACATGCAAATAACTACACCGCCATCTGTATAAACATGGAAATGTCTTCCCCGCTATCTGTATAAACATGGAAATATCTACACCGCGATCTGTATAAGCATGTAAATAACTACACCGCTATCTCTATAAATATAGAAGTATCTACACCGCTATCTCTATATACATGGAAATATCTACACCGCTATCTGTATAAACATGGAAATATCTACACCGCTATCTCTATAAACATGGAAATATCTACACCGCCGTCTTTAAAAACATGGAAATATCTACACACTCATCTGTATAAACATGGAAATATCTACACCACCAACTGTATAAACATGGAAATATCTACACTACCAGGAGCTCAAGAGCAGCCTGGGCAATACAGCAAGACCTCATCTCTACAAAATTAAGAAAAATTAGCTGGCCATGGTGGCGTGCACCTGTAGTCCCAGCTTCTTTGGAGGCTGAGGTGGGAGGATCCACGGAGCCCAGGAGTTTAAGGCTGCAGTGAGCTTGGATAACGTCTGCACTCCAGCCTGGATGACAGAACAAGAACCTGTTTCAAAAAAGAAAAAAAAACCTAAAAACTAAAAACTGGATGTAGTTTGCTAATAACTAAACAGCAAATTAATTTTAACATGCTTACATTTCAACGATGTCTTTCTTCTTCGATCATAAACCTGCTCACTAAGAAGCTGCTGAAGTCCATGGTAGTGACAGGTACATGTCTGCATCCTTGTCCTGACCTGCATCCTCTTTGATTGTCCCCATCTGTGTCTCCGACTGGCACTGCCGAGCCAGCTTGCTACCTGATCAATGTTGTACTGAACCGGACTGCTAACTGATCAATGTTGTTGAGCACACTGCACAAAGCTGTTCTTACAAAGTAGATTTCTGCCTGGAATAGTCATACTTACACTGTTTATATTCCTTACTCCTGACCCATCCAACGCAGCACAAGTTCTATTTATTGCCATAGAAACATAGGTCATTTGGAAACACCTCCTTCATTTCTATGGAATGTTCAAACATTTCTGACATTTTGGACTCTGTTCTAGCCTCTTGTTAAATATATCCAGAAAAGAGACAAAGCTTTATGGGGGGGCTATATGCACACATATGCTATAGAATAAGCTATCTAAATGTTTGAAAATACTTTCCATCTGGCTCCGCACCTTAATAGGTAGACAGAAATTAAGTATGTGTATATCTATCTGTATAGATACGTATAAATATATATACCCAAAACAAAAACTCATTCTCTTACTTATACATAGGTAGAATATAGGTGAATATACATATACATTTATAGGTAGAACAAAAAAAACCCCTCAGCCTCTTTAGGGCCATGTGTTTTCTCTGAGTAATTGTCACAATTAATTAAAATACATGTGTATGCCTTTTTAGATAAATTCCATCAGACCAGTTTCTGTCTGGTTGGAAAATAATAACTGCCTATTTGCTAAGTGCCCCTGCCCCCATACTATGTTCCAGTGAACTAAAGACCTCTGGCAATCATAGATTTACAACTCAGCAAGATTAAACCATTTATTGTTATTTATGACATCCAAACTGGATCTTCTGTATTATATTCCACATTAGCATCTATCACTTTACATTTGGGAGATCCTGTCCAAAAAATGATTATGCCTCCTAACCAAACATTCAGCAGGGCTGCAGGAACAGGCCCCTGAACAAACATCCTGCCAAAGTACTTTAAAGCACCGTGAGCTCCCACAGCTGTGCATTTTCAGATGACTCAGCAGATTACCGTGGAGTCTCTTAGCCTCTGCTTGGTCTGTTCCTTTCAGTGATCTCTCACATGGCCCAGTCCATTCGGTTTGAAAATCCTCATGAAATGAGCAGATTATGATCTGGCTTCAGTAGAGGGCCATGGGGTGGGCATGGAGGGGAGAGGGTTTGCTCTTAACACAGCCTGAGCCTCAGAAAGGTTTCAGATGGAAAAGCATGGCACTGACTCAGCTCATGCTTAACAGGAAATAATGCACAGACCACACCAAAAAAGCCCTTTATGTTGTGTGAAAGTCTATGCCGGAACAGCTGCTGCCACCTCATGTACTGTGATAGAGTGTGCATGTGTGTGTTTGTGTGTGCGTGAGTGTGAGTATGCACACAAATGTGTGCTGGGTGGGGGAGGAGATCACACCTTCCACAGTCGCCACCTCAGCCTTAGCTAGCAGCATGGAGAAATGCCAAAAGTCAATAGGAAGCTGCACCAAAGCAACTGTGATCACCACATCAGCAGGCGCTTTCTGGTTAGTAAAGCTACTGGGACTGAAAAACACACATGATCTCGTCCTTCTTTTATTTTAATCAGAGCAAAATATTTTTATAATAATTGTGTTATATGAATTAATAATTCATAATGCTGTAACCCATTATCACATTCAATCCTCCCAACCCTAGAAGATATGTAGACACGTATTATTACTTTCCCTATTTTTATAAATGAGGAAATAAACCCCAGGAGGCTAGGCGACTTCCCCACGGTCATAGAAGTTGCAAACAGTAGTATCATGATTCAAATCCAAAGCTTCTCCTTTTGTCTTTATCATTTTAATTTTGAAGGTAATGCATATGCATGCATGATCTTTTAAATCCAGAGATGTATATGGAATAGATAGGAAAAGGGACTCTCCTTCCCCATTATACACCCCCTCCACCCAAGCTATATACACTGTTGACTAGAGTATGTCCTTTCAATCCTATTTTCTATGCCTACATTATATACAGAAAAGCAGGATTACGTTACACACAATATTCCAGTCATTGCTGTTTTTCACCAACAAGCTATCATTCACATCTTTTTCATACTACATATAAATTTATATCCTTTATTTTAGTGGTGTATATTGTGCAGTTGTGTCATAAATTATGTACCTGTTCTCTGTTGAACATATAGATTTTTTCTGAGTTTTTCCTTAGCAAAATGCTGCAGTGAGTACCCTTGTACACAGATGTTTGTACATTTGTTCTAGAAAAATCTACAGTAAAGATTCTTAGATTAAGATTCCCAGGTTATGAGAAAACTACTCTATTAATTTAGATATATACTTCCAAATTGCCTGACCAAAAAGTTATGTCAATTTAACTTCTATGAACAGTATACAAACATGACAATTTTCCATCACCTACACCAACTCTGGGATTGTTTTAATTTTTATTTCTCTGGTTATTAATAAGGTTAGCCACCTGTTCAAGTGTTATTATTGATGATATTTGCATTGAATTGTTTGAATTTTCTTGATTTCAAAAAACGTTTTACATGTCATAGATATTAAATATTTGTTGTAAAACTCTCCTTCCAGTATTTTGTATGTGTTTGGTCAAGTAGAATAAACTCTCGTCCTCTGATTTCAGATTCCTTTCTCTTTCCATTAGAAATCCCTAAATGTAAAACTACATATTGATAGCTAAAAACCAGGACGTTTACTTGAGAAAAAGAATATAAAGGCAATAATTAAATATTATATTTATACAAAATACCTACTAGTACAAACTTAAAAAGAGAAAGTAAAAGTCAAATGCTTCTACGACTTCAGACTAAGAAAAAGAACTTTTGAGGTTGAATGTTCCTGAAATTTTTCTTTTCATACAACTACGGACATGACTTCAAAAGTTGATGTGACTAAAATGTAAGATATGAAAGATATTTGAAGACTCAGAGAAGGTGGATTTTCATTTTAACAAGTCACATATATATTCTAGATATCCTCTTATTCGTAACTAAGAGAGTCAAATCAGATGAAAAAATCTAAAAATTTCCCTTTGACTGTGTTAAGTAGAAGTAGTAGAGGCATATTGGCCAAATCTTGAGTGTTTGCAAATTGACTCTTAAGGCTATAGGCTGGCACAGGTCATTGAAGCCCTAGCTTTTTATCTTTAATTTTAAAATCCCCAAACAATGTATACTAATTTTTCTTGTCCATTATTTCCAAATAATCTTGTTTAAAGGTTATTACAGTGCTTGCTCATGTTACTCTTGTCTAACAGAAGGGTATCCGGGGCCTTAAAACTGAGAGGGTTAGGATTAATGATTCCAATACCTATGCTTGGACATCTCCAAAAGTGGGTTCCAACTTCTTGTCCTCAAGTCTGTATAGAAACTAGCAAACTTCCAGAGTTCACAAAAGGCTCAAAGAGAACAGATGTTTTATAGAAAATTCTTAGAGCAAGTTTCACGCATAATGTTGCTGATGCGTGTCTGCCTTTTCAATAAACATCACTATGATTTATCACAAGATTTAATAAAGCACCTTAGTTAAAAATGCCATCTGGGTCTCTGGACACATTAAACATAGCTTAAAATAACCACCCCAGCAACTGGGAGGACCCAGCTGTTCTCATAATCTGTCCCACTCCTTTTACTTCCCCATAAAAAGAGTGAATGAAGACCACAGACTAAAAGCATCCAGAAGGAACTGACACAAACAGGGAGATAGATGGAGCCAAGGGCTCCTGTAAGTTTGCTATTGCTCACATAATAGATTTGCTAATTCCACAACCTGCGGATGGTGATTAAGAACGGGAAGCAGAAAGAGGGAAGAGAGAATCATAGAAGGGCTCATTCAAGTTTTCTAATGTATCACAAACCTGTCCTCCCTAATGTCTGGATCATAGCAGCCCATTCCATTCACCTATTCTGTAGTGAACTCCAATAGAAAATACAAAGCCATCACCACCCAGTTCTTTCTCCCTTCTAGAGATGAGATATTAGCCACCCAATCCCAGATTCTCAGATCCATTCCAGGAAAGAAGCCCTAGGTATTGAAGCACAGCTTTCCCTCCCTCCCTTCTTTCTTCCACCCCAAGATTTGTTCCCCAGATAGTTCTAGTAAATGCAAAACCAAGTATATTCTCATTCTTTAGAGCAACCAGCTTTTCATGGCCAACTGGAATCAAATACAACCTGCACAAACATCTATCTGGAGGACACTCCCAAGGCTCCTACTGAGCCAGCCTTCTGCATACCACTGCATTTCAGCTTCCTAGTTCACAAGACACTGAGACATTCTTGAATTCTGCAAGGTGCACTGTGTGGTAATATCTTTGCTGCTCATCATGTGGCCAATAAAGGGCATGACTAGTCAACAAATAAATTTTCTCTTGGCTAAAACTTGCAACAAAACTGTAAGCTGTTTAACAAGGGGCCCACTACAGGTTATATTCAATATATACAGTCAAATCATAACTATCTGAGATATATTCAGTTGACCATACACCTTTATATTTCAGTAAAAGGTCTTTACATTTCCCAGTGCTATCGATGTTACAAAGTGCTTTCATATGCAGTGCTTCACCTGATTTCCAGGATAATTAAATGATCCTGTCATACCTGATTTTTAGATGAGGAAACAAGTGGTTTCTGGGTATTTCAAGAGGCTAATGCATCTGCCCTCCAACTTGTATGTGAAAACCAAAAACAAAATTCCAAGGCCCCTCAACCATCTGAATGGACTTTGACTCTTTTGGTCAATATATGGCAGAGCTAGGAAAAGAAGGTGAGTCTTCCAGCTGCTGATACAGGGTTTTTTCTGCCATACTCCATTACCTCCAAGGCTAAAGTCAAAAGAGGGTGTGGTTATCACATGAAAAAATCTGGTTTGGATTTCCCAAATGTGTATGTAGTATTTGGTGATTTACCTTAATTTAACCTACAGTCCTTTTGGGTTGTAACACTCTGACTCCATTTTTGAAAACAAAACAAAATCGATTTTAAATGCTGAATTATAGATCTTTGCTGTCCAGTATGGTAGCTACTAACCACTTATGGTTATTTGCATTTCTATTTTAATTAATTAAAATTAAGTAAAATGCAAAATTCAGTTCTTCAGTTGCTCTAGCCACATTTCAAGTGTTACAGTAGTCACATATGGCTAGTGGCTGGGACAATGCAGATTATAGAACAGTTCCATCATCAAAGAAACTTCTATTGAACAGTGCTATTATATAATGTCATCTCCAGAGAAAGAAGACTTTAGAAAAAGTCAGAAACGGCCGGGCACAGTGGCTCACACGTGTAATCCCAGCACTTTGGGAGGCCAAGGCAGGCAGATCCCTTGAGGTCAGGAGTTCAAGACCAGCCTGGCCGACATGGTGAAACCCCGTCTCTAGTAAAAATACAAAAAATTAGCTAGGCGTGGTGGTGCATGCTTGTAACCCCAGCTACTCAGGAGGCTGAGTTGGGAGAATCACTGGAACCCAGGAGGCAGAAGTTGTAGTGAGCCAAGATTGTGCCACTGCACTCTAGCCTGGGTGACAGAGCAAGACTCCATCTCAAAAAAAAAAAAAGAAAAAGAAAAAGTCAGAAACATCTTGAGGCAGGCATAGTGCTGTCATCTGTCCAAAATTGAAGATGATTTAAGAATAGGAAAGTAGAAGAGAACAAAGAAGAGAAAAAGAAGTTGCCTTAGGTGTACCTACCCAGAAAAGGACAAAGGCATTCTTGTAGTCATTGTGTTGTATTTTAGCTCTTAAACTTTTTAAGAGATTAGAATAATTTGACACATAGAAGATCTAAACCACTGAAGAGGCTCTGAAGCAGATAAAAGTAGAAAGAAAATTAAAAACTAATTAGTTACAAACTAAGCTTAACCACAATTCGTTTAAACGATACTATTTACTCTTCACATGATTGGTTTTTCTTTTGCTTTATAGTATGACATAGTTTATATCTTTAAAGGGGAATTAAAATATTTCTGGGAATTTTTAAAAGTAAGTTCACACAGCCACATAAAAACTACAGAAACAGATAAAACCTATCTTCTCATTTATTCCCTAATCCATTCAAATTAAATATAAAAATCCAAGCAGCCACAGTGATATTCAAAAAAGCAAAAGTGAGACAAAACAAAATTCATTTGTCACCTGTGGAGGTAGTTAACTCACCTAATCTTCACTCCAAACACCAGTAATTTTTAAAAGACAGAAATAAACATATGTTCTGCCTTCCCGGAAGGAACTATGTTTCAGGGTAGCCAAATAACCCAGTTGTGAAGAAAATGGTCTGCTTATAGAAAAATGCCAGCTAAAACATGTAGATAGAATTAGAGAATTAGAAATTCACCATTTTGAAACCCCTAATGAAATAATCAACTCAAGCAAGGATCATTAATAAATGCTAAAACAATCAAGTAACTATTGATACAGAATATAACTGAATATACACATGGTACAAAGTTCACGTCACAGACTACTGGCTTGACCCAAGGGGGAATATAGCAGAGGAGATAGGCAGTGATCACCCCAACCTTGCGATCATCTCACCATCACTAATGATGGGATGTGAATACACATTATTGCCTATGAAATAGTCTTTAAAAAAAGAAGTTGAACCTGAATCTAACCAAACCTTGCAATGGGCTGAACGTGTATGTCTTCCCAAAATTAATATGTTGACATCCTAACCCCAAAGGTGCTGGTATTAAAAGGTGGGGCCTTTAGGGGGTCATTAGATCATAAGGACAGAGGCTTCATGATTGGAATTAGTGCCCTTATAAAAGAGGCCCCAGAGAGCTAGCTAGTCTCTCCCACTATGTGAGGGCCCAGCAAGAAGGCCAATCTATGAACCAGAAAGTTGGTCCTAACCAGATATCAAAACCACATGCTCCTTGATCTTAAACTTGCTAGCCTCTAGAACTGTGAGAAATAAATTTCTGTTCTTTATAAGTCATCCAGTTTTTGGTATTTTGTTATAGCAGGCCTAAAAGCCTTTAGAACTAACTTCCAGTTAACCAGGAAAAAACAGAGTGAAAAGTTAAATGACACCATAAAAAGCAACCAGAAAATTCCAGAAGGGGAAATATTCTACAGGACAACTGACTAGTTTTTCAACAAGTCAATTTCACTAAATAAATACATAAACAAAGAGTATGTGTATTTTCCAGGTTAAAAAAGTCTTGAGCTAAATAATCAAATGCAATGTGTGTCACTTGATTAGAAGAAACTAATTTGAACAAACCAGCCACAAAAGATATTTCAGGGAGACCAAGCTGGAAGGATCACTTGAGGCCAGGAGTTTCAGACCAGCCTGGGCAACGTAGTAAGACCTCCATCTCTACAAAAACAATAAATTAGCTGGGCATGGTGGTGTGCACCTATAGTCCTAGCTACTCAGGAAGCTGAGGCAGGAAGATCACTTG